>NC_085940.1:20370000-20671666 GCF_963556715.1 Cydia fagiglandana
GTACCTCGGCAGAGGGGAAATAGTGCGAATGCCGCCTCCCTTCCGTGTTGCTCGAAGGTTAATATCGTTCCAAAACCGTTATATTATTTCGTTCATTAAAAAACCGGTTAATTGATGGAACGCGAACTAACAAATTACGTTCTCTCTCCTAACCGGTAAGAAGAGGGAACGGAACTTTATGGTTCGCAGGGAACGATAATACCGGTTACTCTTGGCTTTCGGAGACAACGCGTTGTCATACGTGAAAGAGATAGCAATACTTACTCGTTCTATCTCGCTTCGATATTATCAATTTAACCGGGTAATTTCGTTCCTCAAGAACTAAATGAGAACGTATATGGCATAAACCGTTATCTCAAAAGAACAGTCCTTTAACCGGTAACGCAAACGGAAACGAAATCCTTTTCGTTCCCGGGCGAATGAACGAAACCGGTTTGACTAATAAGAACGGTTTCCGAGCCGTGCGTCGACCACCGTATTTAGGAATCTAGAATCGTGAATCAAGTCATCAATTCTAAATAATAATTTTATTAAAATTAATAAGTAATAGCGTCAAATTCCTAATTACCTTTAATCTTAGAGCATTTAATAACCGGAGTCGCCTTTAAGACCTTACCCCTCTGTCGAAAACCTCGGACAATTGTGCAAACTTTTATATGGACTGATGTTCATCTGACATGGCTATTTGTACGTTACGTACAAATACTGTAGGTATACTTTTGACGTGACGTGCCCCTCCTCCGCAGAAATCGGCAGACTTGTACAGAAAATGACAGCCAAGGCGTTTCCAGTTAATAAATGCTCTAAACCTTTAATCTTTGTTCCGCGTTTAACTTCCTACACTTTTACAATTTACTTCCATAACAATAAAAGATAAAGTAATAGCGTCCTAAAAACTCAACTTATTGTTAGACCTTACATACATGTTATGTGTAAGGAATCTAAATGTACTTATACAATATTGTATTGTAAATATTGTAATATGTAGGTATTTTCTTTCGTCGTTCGACATTCGTCCTGTGGTTTAGAAAATGGCTGCCATATTTCCGAAACATACGATATTACGCTTTTATGTTTTGCCTAACACAACACATTAACATATTATGTTATTCTACGATCGCATAGCTCCTTCACTGTTCTGTGAGCCTGGTACTTGACTGATATTTTGTTCCGTTAGCGTCGCTCGATACGTTTGATACGCTACCTGGCTACGTATTCCATTCACCATACAAGGCGAGTCTTAATATTAGTAAAAACCAGTCTTGCCTGACCTGGAGATGTATAACAAAATACACGTCATTGTCAAAGGATTTATAATGGTTGATGAAAGTATTAGATTAAAAAGTGTTTTGTAAGCGTTGGAAATAATAATACTGTACACATATAAAGTAGGTATGATTCTAGCACGCACAAAACTCGTGTCGCTGTTATGCTATATCTCTCTATAGATTCTGCTAGCCTAGTACCACTATGTATTTACTACGATGCGCTTGATAGAAAAAAAAGTATATTGAAAAGGTACGGCAAAAATTTATGAATTGGGACATACAGGATGATTTGTTTATCGTTCCAAATTTTAATAGCACTTTTTTTCGTTTCATATTTAAATATCATTTTACATGTTGACTTATCGAGTGTTCTATACGAAAATCGGCTTTCGAAATGGTAAATCAGTAGTGTTTATGTTAAATTGATTGCGGGTTCGTAACGAAATCGTGGTTATCGCCTCGGTCACGCGACGTGAAATATGAACGTTGAGTCAATACGTATACCTACTGAGATTCTAGTTTCCTGTTCGATTTTTCCATATTAATCGCGGTTTATAGCGATGTTTTACCCGTCGTGTCGAATGACAGTTAATTTTTATTTGGAGTAGCTGTCAATGTATAAAGAAATTTTTTGGAAGCGTAGCACATTGATTTATTTATAAACGAAACATTTATGATTTAAGTTATAAGAACACGGTATTAGATTGAAATTTTGTTTTATAAATTCTAGGTTTAATCTTGATCGTAACCCATTTTGATTATCAGAACCAATGTATGCTATCGGCGATAATGATAAAGATAAATACCTATTTATCAAATGATAATTTCTTTGATTAACATTATGTGTAAAATGTGCAATAAATATAGGTTTTATTTCAGAAAGTATTAAATTTACATATGTATCAAAATTGCTAATAGATGCCATGCCTCATTTGGCGTCGTTTAGTACCTATCTCTGCTGGATGCGGTAATCCGGAGGCTCAACGCGAAATTAGACATTAGATCTCCCTCTAGTTTATATCAAGGGCGCTGGTTGCCAGCCGACAGCCAAGGGCAGGCAAGTGGATGTAAATACATTACAATTTTAATTCAGACATGCTCCGAGACTAAAATCTAGGTTACGCTCTTAGTGCTTGGACCAGTATTGCATTTTTGCTACAATAACTTTAAATTTTTAGTTGTTCTAGCACTTAGTCTCATGCTGAAATATTGGTACGAGTAAATTAGACTGTAAGATGTCGCAGCCGCTTACAGTAAGGATAGTGAGTAGTGCGTTTTTGAACGGCAATGGTTTGCGAATGATTAGCCAAGATAACAATCGTACAAAAAATGTAAAAAAAATACCGGCATGACAAATACATACTACGAAAAGTCATGTGACTCTTTCATCATCATCATAATGTTTGTAATATGAATTGGTTCTCATACACTGCGAGTAATGTCAAATAAATATCAAATTGAGAATTTTAAAGTTTGATTGCTGGCGAAGCGTCAGAATAGGTAAGTTTAAAATATAACTAAAGCCATGAAACAGTCATTTATATCTATGTATGCGGATGGCATGGTTTGGTTTGCGGTTTTCCTACATGCGGGTAATTTCCATTGGACCCGCTGTATATTCAACTATGCATACATATGTGGCTTTTTAGCAAGTGCAATAAGGAACTTTTCATGTGAAATTCCAACAGAAATTCTGACAGAATCGTCCATTGCACATGAAGCATAAGGACACTTCTCAGATGGAAAGCCACATATACCTGTACTACATTTAGTAGGAAATCAAATCTTTTGAACCAATTTGTTATCAAGCAGATATGTCTGCGAGCGATACTATTACTAATTGTATATTAAATATATTTATTAAACTCAAACATTGAACTAAATGTAAGACTTCTACGTATTCACTAATTTATAAAAACCGAGTCGAGCCTAAAAGACAAGGACTCGAAGAATTCTAAAATACCCACATACACAACACATGTGTAACCAATTGTGGGACTCGTACAACCCATAATCTCAAGCAGGATTATATTGCAATGGCAGCCACTTTAGATAAGATATTGTGAACGCCGTCGTTTTACTAAGGGATTCCCTGTTGTTTACCAAATCATTTTTTGTACCTTATACTTACCTATAGTTCGTTTTTTTTAGCATTAGAAATGAGGTAAACAATCTTGATGTGTCTTTTAATTGAAAAACACATTTTAAAAATAAGTTACGGCAAATATGTAACAATTATGAATCTAATACGATCATTTATATTCTTCTGCTTTCATAAGTAATAGTTTTTGATTTTTAAAAAGCGTTTTTCAATTAAAAGACCTGTCAAAATCGCTTACCTTCTTGCAAGTTCTTTCTAATGCTAAAAAAAACGAACTATAAAGTGCCAACGTTATTTAATTATCCAGCCGTTTTTCGTATGGTTCCGTATCTTTAACGATACTAAAACAGTAACAAACCAAAAATCTTTGCGGCATTTTCGCCCTTTTATTGACAGTTGATTTTTTTTAGCTAAATCACCCAAAAAAGGCTTAGTTGATCGAGCACTGTGAAATTTAAATGTTTTCTCTTTATTCTTGAGTCTCAACTGTCTCAAGTAATTTTATTAAAAACAGAATTATTGTTTCTACGAGCAAAAAAATATTTGGACCTGTAATGAAATCGTTCAGTCGGGTGAAATCACCCTGTATGTTACAGTGAATTTATGCGCGCGAGGCTTAGGACAGGGGACAGTTTTTGTGAAACCGAGTTATTTATAGCTCCGCCTCATATTTATAGGCTAAAATACTGTAAGTCTGGGCACGGAATTTAGCGTGATGTGATGATGAAATATAATGTCGTTTTTTACCCGCTTTTACATAGTGAGAACTATTTTACAAAAATACGGAATTTATGCACTAATTAGCATAATTTCCGTATTTTTGTACATAGAGTCTGTCTAAGCTAATTTTGCACGACTTGTACAGTCTCCATCAGATATAAAGGTTCGATTGAGGTGCTCAAAAATATCTGAACACGCACTCTAGAAGCGTGTTCAGATATTTGTGAGCACTGGTCGCTCCGATATTTCTGATGGCGTCTGTACAGAACAAAGTGAGATGAGAAATATGACGTTCTCATTGAACGTCATATTTTCATAGACATTAAAATGAATGGTATTGTTACACTTTATTATTGCCATGCAAATTTAAGTTGGTCAGATCCATGGACCTAGAATTATAACTCTATGGTCTGATCAATTATTTGATCAAATATGTAATTTAAATTCGGGTTTTACATGATATGACTAAGGAGAAATCGACTGGAAAAATTGAGTTTTTTTTTTTAATTTTCTCAGACTGAATTTAAGCGCACGTAGACAAAATGAACTGGACTGGAACTGGGCTATAACCGCGAAAATCGAAGTTCGTAAATTGCGGGCATTTTTCTCTGTCACTCTTATTACGCCTTCATTGGAGTAAAAGAGAAAGATCCCCGCAATTTGCGAATTTCGGTTTTCGCGGTAGCCGCTGTAGACCTAAGTTTTAACAAGTAATAGGTGCTTTAATATACCATAGCAAGTTAAAAAGTTGCAACACTCAACATGTGAAAGAAAACCTATAAGTATGTATTTACTTGCAACGCCTTTGTACCAAGATTTACGACACCGAAGCGCGCTCACATCCGACAATTATATGCAAATTCGACACACCACTCACAGAACTTGCTCACTAGATGGCGTATGCTATTTATGCTAAACGATTCGCGAAGTGTAAGTTAGCTTCAAATGCTTCAAGGCTAACTTACAATTAATAGAGCTAAGATAGGTAGGGGTACAGTCGCCATCAGATACATCGGAGCGGCCAAGGTGTTCACAATATCTGAACAAGCACTCTAACGCTTTGACAATAGCATGTTCAGATATTTGTGACCTTGGCCGCTCCTATATATCTGATGGCGAGTGTACGTAGGTAGGTACATTACATACTTTAATAGTAAAAAAAGCTAATTTTCTAGTCTGCAACACCCCAGTCATAGCATAGTGATTATTTGATTATCAACAATATGTACTAACTTAAAAAAAGGCCACGTACACAGGGTCATTTTCGCCATCATCATGGGCGGGACAGGGACAGCAATATACTTAATTAGTTAATTACGCACGTGCGACATAGAGATAGGCACATACGGGAGAGGTGAATGTACGATATTCCTCGTATTAGGATTAGGCCAAGCACGCACTACAATTTTTTTCGTGTGATAATTTTGTACAAGTATAAACAAACTTAGTTTCAGGGATTTGGAATGTAACAGGGAGTGTGTGTAAAAGGCTTGAAATATGCAAAATGGCGTACATTGCGACTTAGTTCTTTTATACAAGTAAAAAAGCACACGTAACAACGTGTTGTGACCTAGAGTACCTAGACTGACCCTCAACGTACACACGCATGCAGGGAGGATGCATATACGTGTAGTCTCGGGGAGGTAGTCTACCATACCTCCTACACTCACCTCCAGCATATCCATGGTACCCTAGTACCTTAACATGAATGTGTATGTTCATTTACAGTTAAAGTCGACACGGACAAACCTTTAAAAATATGTGTACATCATACCTTGTTGCCTAGACATTAAGGTAACTTTTGGCCCTTTATCCGTTTTATATTTTAGAATGGTTTATTGATTATTCATTTTTATTGTTATCAGGATATTTTGATATTATCTTTTGCATTGTTCGCAGTTAGATGATTTCGTTAACTGTATTGTGATTTATTGAAGTTAATTACAGGATTCGTTAAGTATTTTTGTGTGGTTTTTAATTATGTAAATCACACTGTACGCATTGTTGGACATAGTGTTTTTTTTCTACTATTGTTTACATAAATTAAACTATGGACTCATGAATATGCATTTTATTCACTTTGAGGGGATAAAAAATATCACATCGGACAAGCATGCAATATAATTAACAAAATGTCGTCAATGCTACGTGTTACGTAATGTCTTACCTTTTTTGGTCTTTTACAAAAAAAAATCATCATTTTATTATGATATTACTTCGATGCGGTCATATTTCTCGATAATCACTTCGCAGGAGGAATAAAAAATATTAATTAATTCCCAATGTTAATTAATTCCTAGCATTGCGGGTGCGAATGCGAATCATACACCGTGGGTCTGCAGTAGGTACCTTAATGTTGTATCTATGTACATAAAATGGTTACAGTTCGGCCGAATTATGCGGTAAAATGCCGAATATTCCACAATTTTTTATATCAATTTTGTTTTGTTGCAACACTGCAAAATGTACGCTCCTCCAGAATTTATCAAGTAGGTACCTACTGTTGTCCAAGTTACGGTTTTCCGACGCTGTCATTAAAAGACACGTTGAATCCATAAAATGTTTTTATTTGTATTTATTTGGTTCGTAAATCTTTTTTTAGCCTTATGACCTGTTTATCTTAGGAGATTGACATTGATGCCGAATTCCGAAATAATTATCGAATATTTTGCTCAAACTCTAGTTCAGATCTCGCCACACGTTACCAAACTTTTGGTGCGTTGTCTGAATATACAACCTAGAACCTAGGTACCTACATTACAAGGGTAGCTTGATCTACTACGTTATTACGAACAATCAATTACTGGCAGGTGCTCATTATGTATAACCACAATATTCACTCACTTTTGTTATACTTTATTACAAACACATAAGAGTTCATTATTGGATAGTTAGTGCTGTTTTTCATTGTACAATGTTAATTGACGATACGTATACCTTAATGAAAGGACTTAAGGTTCATGATTGGTCAATTGTTGTTGAACCGGCTTATCTTGGCTGTGTTGTGGTCTAGCCTAGGGGCTTTAAGACAGGCATGCAATCTTGTACGTTGTATACGGTTTGGTGAATGGAATATGCAACAGTGTAAAGGAAAATTAATAATAATTACATCCTGTGAACTTGCATACTTACTCGTAAAGCAATAGAGGAATTCTGTTAGGAGGAATCAGATCCTCCATACAAAAGATTCTCATTCTCCTAAAGCGTTGAAACAGTGCGTCTCAGTTTAAAAAATACGAAAAATATATTATGTATTTCTTTTTTGCAAACTTAACATATTGTAAGTGTTATCAAATTAAATAAAACTACAGATATCGATTTTTATGGACTTATCGATAAAAAATGACGTCCTCTTCCTCGGGAGTTCCGCTTATTGTTGATATCGTAGCGCGGTTCGGAAACAGCGGGCGATAGTGCCGTTTGCTTTTTAGTTAGGTAGGTACCTACGGTCGAGTTCACAAACATCTTTACAAGCCAACCTTCTAAAAATATATATATACATGACCAGTTAGTGTTTCAGAGCGATAACAATGTTAAAATGAGAAATCAATTTGTAAAGTTCGAATGACGCTCTGGGTATTAATCAGAACTCCAAAGATTTATGAAGTGTAAATTGCATACAACATCGATTCATGAATAAAGTTATTAATACGAAATGTCCATCTGCCTGATAAGGTTTAAAAAAGATGACTTCATTCGTCCATTTATTATTCAGAACATGTTGGAGTATTTTCGTACTTAACTCATATCAAAATAAAATATGGAATTTAATTTAAACTTAAATACGCGCAAAATATGATTATGGTTTGTTTGAACCAAAAATACACGTCATACAAAATTTTATCGCAAATTATTCGCAAATTCATCTAACAGGTGCATTCGGAATAGGTCCGTCATATTAAAATAAAAGTGCAGTTTTAAACAAATGGGTTAATTAAGCTTTCTCCCTCTGGCGCTTGCGTTAGGGCGGGACAGCTGCAGTTTTATTAGGCCGGCTTTGAGCATCGCGAAAGCGAACGCATTGAGAATTTCTCAACGACCTATTATGAACCTAACAGTCGTTGCAACAGCGTTCATTTTTAGTCAAATCGTGTTATTTTTTGCAAAAACGCAAGAGTATTCCAGTGGCTTATTCAGAAGTATAACGTACCAATATAGTGCGATCTCCGTGTGCGCAAAGTTGTCAAGTATCTCAAGGCCATGTAATCCTGGTTTATCGAGAACTCAATTTTTCTTCGTTCTCGACCAATGAAAACACCTCCAGCACCAATTACATGCTAATCAGAGTTTACAATTACAATAAATTGTGGTGCTTTTAACGGCTTCATGAATTTACAAACGGTAAAAAACGCGGTTATTGTAGGTTTTTATGAACACGGTGTATAGTGCTGCTTTCGTAAATGCTTGGGATCGCTTTTGAAAATACTTAATATTGTATATTGTACATAATACTTTCCTATATGTATAGATAAGGTTAGGTCATTCATTTACGTGCTGGACTTGATCTTAACATTCTTAATCTCAACCGTTCATAAGGATGTCAAAAATTAATCAAAATTGGACTTCACCATTTTTAATTAAAGTCCAAATTATGGTGGTAAATATATGCCCCCTGCCCTATTAAGGGTTAACTAATGTTATTACTTACGCTACGTCTTACGTAGGCGAACAACGCGCGAACGCGGCGCGGCGCGGCGCGGCGAAATCAATCCTTTGATGCCCATAGAAGTGTCCTACGTAAGCGATCTCGTTGCGAACGCGGTGCGGCGCGATTTGCACGCGAATGTCAGGCGGCGCCGCGCCGCGTTCGCGCGTTGTTCGCCTACGTAAGACGTAGCGTAACGCTACGTCTTACGTAGGCGAACAACGCGCGAACGCGGCGCGGCGCCGCGCCGCCTGACATTCGCGTGCAAATCGCGCCGCACCGCGTTCGCAACGAGATCGCTTACGTAGGACACTTCTATGGGCATCAAAGGATTGATTTCGCCGCGCCGCGCCGCGCCGCGCCGCGTTCGCGCGTTGTTCGCCTACGTAAGACGTAGCGTTACTCTTACTTGATAGGAGATAGGTACTAATACATTTTTATTTCCTACCAGAGGCCCTCTCCCCTTGATCTGCCCGGAGGGTCTTTCTTCAAAAAATTTAATAAAAAAGAAAAAATAGGTTGGTATTTAACTTAACTATATAACTGATTCGGTCAAATTGTGTTTTTTGAAAAACTAATTATAGCCAGCATTCTATGAATGTAGTATGATACCTTTGGGTATGGTGCTTTACGCAGGCTAGCGTCCCGTCCCCTCCCCCTGACGCAACCCCCCCCCTTTTAGTATAAATATGTCCCGGTTGGGAGTTTTTTTTGTTTTTTGGGGAAAGTATACAATATAGGAAAAAAGTGTCAATGAAAGAAATGTTTCCTATTAAATTCTAAACAAAAAAGGTTATATTAATTTTTTTGATACGACGCACCATATTCATGTTATGGCTAGATGAACTTCGACAAAATTTAACCGTTGAAAAACTTGCAGAAGATCAATATAACATAGTACGTGATAGTACTAAAAGAAATCATACAGGACAATAACCTTGCAAGCTTATTTTCCGTATAAGATTTTTTTCAGTACTATCACGTACTAACTTATAATGAACTTCTTACTTGAATACATGAATATGGTGACTAAAAAGTTGTATATAACCTTTTTTGTTTAAAATTTATTAAGGATTATTTCTTACCTTGACACTTATTTCCTAACTCTAATACTTTTCTCAAAAATAAAAAAAAACCGTACACCGGGACATATTTTATGCTAAAAGGGGGGGTTGCGTCAGGGGTAGGGGGAGGGACGCTAGTGTGCATAAAGCACCACACCCAAAGGTATCATACTACATTCATAGAATGCTGGCTATAATTAGTTTTTCTTGCCCATACATTAGAATATAATTTAACCGAATCAAACCTACAACTAGGTAACATAAATCATCATTTCAATACGCTGATGTTTTTTTATCCTTCCTAATTTTAGATGAATTTCCATTATAGATGAATTGTCACATTAGTAATTGTACATGCAAAGTACCAGGAGCGCAGAGATTTGCAAGTATTAGTTGTAGACGTTGTAGTGGATAGTGGACTCAACACTAATAGTCACTAATAAATACACACGTTATCTAAATTAGCGTACCGAATGGGATGCTATTTTACCGATTATCTTTTACGTCAATAATAAAATTATAGTGCGTCAAGCAAATCTTGTCAGTAGCAATGTAAAGCAAACTAAAGTAGGGCAACACTCAAAGAGTAGTATTGCGCTAAGAAAAGCAGCAATGTACAATGTACATCGAACCAAAACTTTTTTTTCCGCTGAGCGCGCCCTGTTACGTAAGTACGTCAATTCAAATTGTCACTCGTGGATTCTCTATTGAAAATGTTTGAAATTGTTATTAAATGGCATTTAAATGGTATGACGGACAATTTAAAAGCGGTGTGTGGTGAATTTGAAGATCTCAAAATAAAATTAGAAGTGGAATATGCCGTTAAACAAGAATGTAATGAATAAAATCATTGCTTCAGCAGGTAGATGTCCTATTGGATTTTAATATTTATATCTTGGAACTGTAGGGATTGTAGGCACCTTATCTTTGATTAAGCTCAATTTTATTTAATATATTGGTATTTAATGGCGACACAGCAGAAATATCTCTGGAAATAGAATCGATTCCGAATGTAAACAAAGATGATGGCTGTCATTCGCGATCCACATTCCACAGATAAAACACAGATGACACGCGATTTTCGTATTATTCGAACACAGTGTTGCTAACCCGCGACTTTTCAAATTTGCCGCCGTTTGCTACTGACAAGATTTGCTTGACGCAGTATACTTTGTTATGGTATTTGGACAGTTTTTTTTCATCATACATATTAAATTGATAATACTATTACTTTGTTGTAAGTACCTATGCAATTTTCCGTTGATTTACGAAAATATCTACCATACGTTTTCGTAACCCAAAGACAGATTTTTTTAGAACATTAAATTGCGCTTTATAGTTTATATTTTACACTTACAAAATAGGGAACTCTATTTATCCAGCAAAATTTATCGAAATTGACACCAATAAAAATTGGTTTCTATTCTTTTTTTTGAACGCTTCAATGTTCAAGATAAAAGATACATTATATTACAGGTGACTTTACAATTAGTACATGTTTATTGCAATCTAAATAACGTCTCAATAATTAATAGCCAACGGCCAATAGTAACTATTATTGTCAATAAACTGTTTGTCTAATTATTCATAATAATTACAATAAATTCAACGCTATATAAACATACTGCTCGGTATTTATGCTTGCCTGGTACTAGTTATATACGTGTTATAAATATATAAAGTAGTATATTGTTTAGAATTCATAGTAGTAAGTTAATATAACTCGTAGTGCCGAGTACTACATATTAGTTACACATTACTTAGGTGTTTTCAGTATTTTGTTTCTTATGTATAATTTTAGATTTAAGTTGTACTGCAGTGCCCTACAGCGTGTCATAGTTGAACAAATATAAAATGTAACATCCGTAATTTTACCTATGAAAGCAATAAACATACCCAAAATAGCTTTTGTACAATATTCTTTCGCTCACTGTGGGATATACTTATATATTATATGTACTAAATGCCTGTACTGCAATAATATATGTACCTATGTTACTCTTCAAATTCCGTATGGCTCTACATATAAGATCGTTTCAGATATTTTTGCGGCTTTCGTTGCGTATCGGCCTCCAGTCACCAAAACCCTTTGTCTATCTAAACTAAACAGCAATGCATGAATCGTCTGCAATAGCAAAGGCCTGTGAATCCTGTGATGATGATGACGAACTAAGTACTGGATTTGTATAATTTTGTGTAGGTAATTTTAGCAACGTCGTAACGGCAGCATGTAGCTACAATCTAGCAGCATCACACATATGCAAAACTCTGTTACATATGTATGTATATTACGCATTGCATGATTTGCATGGATCAATAGGGGGCGAGCGTGCACCACTAATGACGTCATTACTTTGATCATTCACGCTAACATCATTGCAATGCCTAGGTGTCCATGTCATAGGTATAGTTCACAACTGCGACGCTAACTATAATGAACAACTTGTATTCCTTCCAGGGGTCGGCAAACTGCGGCTCTTTGGAGGTACAATTGCGGCTCTTTAAGTCACACAAAAATAAATAACACTTGAGAGTTTTTAGACCACTGAAAACAACATTTGTGGTTCTTTGAGCTACATATTTCTGCAGCATGTGGCTCTTTTTCTAAAAAGTTTTCCGATCCCTGAGTGAAGGCATCAACACCGCGAAAAACAATATAGGTACCTAATGGTTGTCCTATACATGTCCTGATGTATCAATCAAGTAAAATGTCATAGTATATAAAATAAATCATTCACTTCGCATCGTATAGAGAAAAGTCATGGTAATTCTCATTAAAAAAAAAAAACAAATTATGAAAATATTTAAGTGTGTTTTTGATAGGTCATTTGTATCTTTTGCCTCAACACGCGTTCTTGACGCTACTCGTATGAGCATGACACAACATCGACAGCTCACGAACACTTTACTTCTTATCTTGGCTTTCAAAATATAAAAAACAGTTTACAGGTTTACTGCTAAGTTAAGGGTTGAAAGTTATACAAAAAGCTTTAAAGAGTACTTAACTGCTTCTTGACATGTTAAGTCTCAACTTGGCGGATATGAGAAAGTTGATAACTTATACGTGTTCTTCTTGGAGCTGTTGCGTTCCCTTCAGTTAAAGTTATAAATATGTAAAAAACAATTTTAATCCTTATTTCAACGGATCAAGGTGGAGAAAGAATATTTATGAAGTTGCCTGCACAATCCCATGAATTAAAACGTAGATGGCCGCTGCGCTCTACATATCGAGTACCTATAGCTGCATAATATCATTCGAATATGCAAGAGCGTTAGAAAGGGAGATAACGACTTTTGAATTTTCGATTTATTAGAGCAGGGAACGGGCATAGGTATTATTCACAAGAAGAAACAACCGTATTAGAAATCATCAGATTTAGGAACCGCGAAGAGCCACAGTGTTAATCTTTGAAGCGACTTCAAGAGCCGCGGTTTTAGTACACAAATTTAGAAACGCAATGTGAAGTTTTGCCCGCCAGACACTATCAGACAGATCTGACGGCTAGATCTGGGTGTGTATGCCTGGCTTAAGAACCGATATTTTAGTAACGCCCGATACGAGCGGAATCTCCGCCGCGCCGTCACAAACATTTGGCGAGCTTCCCGCCAGGGTTGCCAACGTTGACAAATATATGTTATATTGAATATTATTTATTTTGATAAGGTTTGAATAAAATATAAGCTTATTGCTGCGAGCACTTAGGTCCTCACACTATAAATACTATTGTAAACGAGGTATTCACTCGTACCATATTTTCGCGAGCTCCCGATATTTTGAGACAGTTGCACGTGCCATCTTAAAGAAATCTGAATGACGTGCTGCGAGTTTAATTCTACCCACAAAATTCATTGATACTGGAATCGCATGCAATATGTCAAATTCAAGTGAAAGTGCAAAAGTAAGAATTCACCTAATAGACTTGCAAGCGAGTAGATAATTTCATCAAACACCAATCTATAGTATATCAAAACCGCAAACTGCCATCCCTGCGTATGAAATCTCCCCCGCTTGACGACCCCTGCCCTCAGTGCCGAGTGACGCATCCACTGCCTACAGGATTCTACTCCCCTAGTGCCTGGAACTTTTCTGTCCCCACCGTTCTGTGTACGGTACGGAATTTCTATTTTGCGCAATTTCTTCTAGCCACCGACCGTCGTCCCCTGAGGATGTAATCTCCGCTTGGCGACCCCTACCCTCAGTGTCGAGTCTGTCGACACTGTCGACTGACACATCCACTGCCTGCAGGATTCTTCGCCTCTGGTACGCGTGACGATTGTCTCCGACAACTTCGAAACCGCCATTTCTAAAAATGTGAGGATGATGTAATTTTCCCTGTCCTTACTGCTCTCGGGATTCTGTGAAAGTTCAAAAACTCGATGGCTTCCCAGATATTTCATTCCTATTACCGTTCCAAACACGTGTTCATGAAATTCTTCGAACCCGGTGCCTGTGATGTATTACTATACTATAGAACGGAATTCAGTTTCCTCGTTTTGGCAAACATTTCTTGTCACCTTGGCTATAGGCACCTTAATACACCTGATGCTCTCTTATCTCTATATATATTAATATACATATTATATAATATGTATAATACAATTAATATCTGTACAACTTGTGTGTCTGTTGTAAATTGTAATAGCTAGGAAAACCTTGATATTTTCATGCTTGAACCGATTCTAATTCCGACCGCTTATGAGTTCGAATTTCGAATTTGAACGTGGATTCCCGAACGATCCCCGAGGAATTCAACCCGTTGAATACCTACGAGTACTAGGTAGCTATCTACTTCTGTTATAGATAGAAGATAGGGAGATAGAAGATGACATCTCTGTTCCGGTGGTTTTCGTGTTTATGAATTAGTATTAAATACCTGTTGTCTGAGAAATTATTACAGAAAAATAGGAACTTAAAATTATATGTAGGTAGTAAACGCAACATTATGTTTGAATTTGACCTGGTAGAGAATGCCTGGCGTTCAATCCGTCATTTGTACAATTTTATATCGTGCAATAAAGTTTCAATAAATAACCAACGGGAAATGAAATTCCTCGGCCAATGAATCGGCGGCTAAATGCCGCCGATTCATTGGCCGAGGAATTCAAAAATCAAAAAAAAAAAAATCAAAATATTTTTATTGCTAAACAGTACAATTTATACATAAAAGAAATGTCTGGCGGAACCCAAACTAGGCTGAGCCTGTATCATGGGGCCCTGGAGTGCAAAGCAAGTTTGACAATAAGATTATTATGCTAGATAACTATACTTACACTTAACAAGAGAGCATTAACTATATAATTTATAAAGTAATATGTAGTAAATAGGATAAAGAATAAACGCGCATGCAACTTGTATGGTGTGTGAGCGTGTGCATGTGTGTGTGTGTGTGTGTGTGTGTGTGTGTGTGTGTGTGTGTGTGTGTGTGTGTGTGTGTGTGTGTGTGTGTGTGTGTGTGTGTGTGTGTGTTTGTGTGTGCGTATATGTACATATATGAGAGTTAGTACCGGCAGATCAACTGGCGAGAAGAAGAGACTCCGCATCCTCATAAGTTAAAGACACGAGCCACTTTTTTACAATTGTTTTTATTTTCCATAATGTACAGTTATGGAGTTCAAGAACTTTACATATATTATTATAAATACGTAGATGTATATAGTCGGGTGAACGCTTACCAAGGGCTGATTTGTAATTTGGTAGAGGGACTCTGAATTTTCTTTTAGCAAGAAGTTGAGGATAATTTTGTAAGTTTATTACTAGGGAATGAGCTCGAGATACTGCTTTAAATATAAATAACCGTCTTACGCTTAAAAGATTTGTCTCGCGATAAAGGGCGTCCGTTGGGTAAAGAATAGGTTTACTGAGCATCACCTTGATAACGGCACGCTGCGCTCTCTCCAGCAGCAAAAGAGTACTTTTTGTCGTGCTTCCCCAAATTATCAAACCATATTGAAGAATTGATTGGCAGAGCGCAAAGTATACAATGCGAAGCACATGCTCAGAGGAGCAGCGGCGAAGTTTTTTCATTATATAGATGCATTTTCTAACTCTACCGCATAGTGTAGAAATGTGTTGTTTAAATGTTAGTTTATCGTCAATTGTGAGACCCAAGTATTTGACACTTACAGCTCTTGTTATAGTATTACACGTACAAGCACCATTGACAGGGTTGCGACAATTGTTCTCGTGTAAAGCTAGATTTCTGCCAGAGGGAGCAGTAGAGGCAGATGTTTTAGAAAACGCAAGGAAATTTGATTTCGTTACATTGAGCGTAAGTAGGTTTTTATCGAGCCACTCCCTAATGTCTTTCAAGCCACACTCTGCGAGCGCAAAAACATTCTCCCAAGTTTTACCATGAAAAAGCACTACAGTATCGTCAGCGTAACAAATTATATCTGCTTTATCTAACTTAAGTTCAAGGATGTCATTAATGTAAATAAGAAAAAGCGTAGGGCCAAGAATGCTGCCTTGCGGCACTCCAAAGGAGATTGGTAGTTGGTCGCTCCAGTGCTCTCCAATTTTAACAACTTGGCGTCTATCCGTCAGGTAACTGCGGAACCAATTAAGAGATATCCCTCTTATGCCCGAAGCCTCAAGCTTTTTAAGTATGATATCGATCGAGACCGTATCAAAGGCTTTGCATAAATCCAGGAATACCCCAAGACATTTGTTTCCCTCGTCCAAAGAGCTGGCTATTTTATTTGACAGTTGAATGGCTGCGGACTCGGTTGACATTCCCCTTCGAAAGCCAAACTGATTATCTGAGAGAATTTTGTTTTGGTCCAGAAAATTTGTGAGACGAGAATTGGCAATTTTTTCCAAGATTTTAGAAAAAACACTGAGTAATGATATAGGACGATAATTATTGGGGTCACTTTTAGATCCACTTTTGTAAATCGGAGATACCTGAGCCAATTTCCAACTATCTGGGAAGCATCCAGAGATCAAACTCAGGTTACAAATATAGGTTAGTGGTTCAATGATAGCGTTTTTGATTTCTTTAATAAAAAGTGGCGTAATAGAATCTGGGCCTGGAGCGCTATCCGATTTAAGATTTGATATGATTTTATCAACTTCGTAAACGTCGGTTGGGCTGAAGAATAAGGAGTTAGCAGATGAATGACACAGTTTTACTTTAGAGGTTAAAGAAGATTGAGTTACCGAGAGTTTGTTAAGGATTTCCACAGCCAACTTTAGTCCCACCGTCACGAAATGCTGGTTACAGATATTAAGAGACTCTTTTGGCGAAGAAGACAATGTTGTGAGTTGATTAGCATAATCATTACAATTCTGGGTGTGACATATATTTTTTATTGATTTCCATAATTTCTTTGGATTGTCCTTGGCCTCCGTTAATAATTTACTATGGTAATCGTTTTTGAGTTTAAACAGGAGATTGTTAAAAAAGTTTCTATAACGCTTATAAGTAATCTGAAGACTTGTATCGTTTGGCGCAGCTCGAGCTTTACTGTGCAAAATATCCCTGTGTTTCATACACCTGATTAAGCCAGGAGTTAAAATAAATTTCATTTCCCTGCCACTTCGTAGTTTCGTACCTTGTCAGTTTTCAGCGTCAAACTTTTTCACAAGTTCACTTTTCGTTGGGTTCTCTGTTTTGACATTTTGCTGGGACATCAGTTAGCCGCGACCACGTCCAGTGAAACCTGTGTCGAAACGTAGGTAAATAAAGGTAATAAAATAAATTCGCGATAGACCCGTCTATAAATGTGGGTTAATATAAGTTTTCTGTGACAGTGGCAACAAGGTGAGATCACTGTGGCAAAGTATGAAGTCAAATTCCATATCTACACAATATAAAGGACCTGTAAATGTAGAGAACCTTATAGACATTATATCCGCCACTTGTAAGGCTGCACTGAGAGAAAAGACTAACAAAAACACTTAGAATTACAAAAATAAACTTAATCCGGGGGACAAGGAGAGTCAACTAATAGGAACAAATTGACTTTTGCAATTTCTATTAGTTCTTGCAATTTCTATTATCTGTTTGTTGAAATTAGATCTGGGATTACTGAGCTGCTTGTAGAAATAAATAAACTTCACAGAAATAGTGAAACCTCTATAATTATTACTAAAACTTCATTTTTTCCCCCAGTACAGAACTGTTTTTTAATTCCTGGTGATGATTGTTCTCTCGGTGTGCTTTTCCACCGACGCGGAGATTAGAGGAGACGGGAATTAACAGTGTTGGGTGTGTCATCCAGCGGAGCAGAGAAAACAGCCAATGCTATTGGTTGTCTCCTCTCATCTACTCTCAGTGGAACGGCAGTATAAATACTATTCTTAAAGTGAGAAAGTAAGTTTTAAAAAGTAAATAAACGGAACACAATCATGCTGGTTTATTTATTACAAGAGCACCTAAGACCATCAACGAATATAAAATAATTAAAATATATTCTATAGAACTGCAAACGAAATGTGAAACTTTGCACCGTCGTAGGTAATCTAATCTTTAGCGTGGGTGTTTTTATTTGTTTGCTGCTCTTGATAATTTTAAATAATTTGGCCAAGCGCGAATATGACTCACACGCTGAGGGTTCTTTACAAAATTTTTGACGAGTGGCTGACTAAAACATACAACAATAGGTGATTACTTAATTGTAAAATTAACAATTTCTGCTTGAGTCCATGGCGTATACGTATTTTGTAAACTTTTTTCTTATAAGTGCTTAATTTAAATAGACTTGACTCAAAGTTTAACAGTGCCACTATAAAGGTCTTTTTTCCACTCAGTCAACATAAAAATCTATGCTGTGTAGTTAGAAGACAGACTAATAACAATCGATTGTAAAAAAAAACGTCTTTTTGTATAGTTCTGACTTAAATGTCATGTAGAGAGACAGACAGACACTACAAACAGATTGACAACTACTATGCTTTTGCTTAGTAATTACCTACTTACCTTTTTTTATTTTTTTGTTTGTTTTATTCAAAAACATCATAGAAGGGAAAGTTGAAGCAAAGAGGAAGAAGGATAAACCAAGGAGAGCGTACATGAATCAAATAAAGGAAAAAATCAACGTCTTGTCGTATCGGGCTGTCAGAGAGAAGGCAGAGGATCGCCAAACATGGATATTGATTGCTCCACCGACAAGAGTACTCATATAACCTCTAGCCCAGAGACCTGTAAAAAGGTCTCCTGTTCCATTCTAATTGGAACTTTGTGTTGACAAAATAAAATTTCATTTTGCTTGGCAAGGTTTGACGTACGGGCGGCTAGAGGATATGATGATGAGCTTACTAATTTCTTCGTCGTATTTCTTCAGCTACGAAAACTACGGAACCCTAAATGAGTCTAATAAAAACAGCTTTAATTTTATTATTAGAACGTCTGAATTCTAATTTCAATTTATGCTTTCCGGTTTCCTGTGGTAAATTACAATTTAAATACCAACAATTAAATTTATAATCGTAATTTGCATAGAAAAACACTAAACCGAATTGTTTTTATAGAAGACTAGCGACCCGCCCTGGCTTCGCACGGGTTACACAAAACCTTAACAAATTATACACCTAACCCTTTCTCAAGAATCACTCTATTGATAGGTGAAAACCGCATGAAAATCCATCCAGTAGATTTTGAGTTTATCGCGAACATACAGACAGACAGACGCGGCGGGGGACTTTGTTTTATATTATGTAGTGATAGTGACTAGGTTCTGCCCGCGACTTGAATTTCCCTAGCAATTTCCACCCGGTCTCTTCCCCCCCTCCCCATACTTAATGGATGATTTCCGGGATATGACATTCTTCGGACTGAAACTATCTCTTCTAAATTTCATCTAAATCGGACGAATCTACATTATGTCAGAAAATACATGGATTTAAAACTTATAATTTTTATTTTCCAAATAGCCCCGCGGATCTCAATTAGCCCCTTTTTACGGACTAGGGATGTATAATGCATATACTTACTTACTCCTCTGGCGCAGCGACCCAAAGTGTGTCTTGGCCTCAAACACGACTGCTCGCCACTGATCCCGGTCCTGTGCCATTTCTCGCCAGTTCTCAACCCGGAGCTCGCGCAGATCAGCGTCCACCACATCCGCCCATCGATACCTAGGTCGACCGACCGGGCGGCGTCCTATAGGTTTTCCCTCAAACGCTCTTTTCACCGCCCGATCACCTCCCATTCGCTCAAGATGGCCGAGCCACCGAAGCCTTTGCGCCTTTGTCACACCAATGATGTTTGGTTCAGCAGCTAGTTCTTCAACTTCGGCGTTCTTTCGGATTATCATTTCGGAACATTACCATCTCCATCACTTGGATGGTTGGCAGTCCTCAACTGTGCGTTTCTCCAGAAACTTCCTGCCTCGCACAGCCAAAATGTGGAATGAACTGTCGCCAGTGGTATAATATTTCCGGACTGATACGACCTTTAAACCTTTAAGAAAAGTGCGTACCCCTCTGGTGTTGCGGGTGTCCATGGGCGGCGGTAATCGCTTACCATCAGGTGATCTGTCTGCTCGTTTGCCTCCTATATCATTAAAAAAAAAAATCTCCAACTGCCAACGGGTCTCTGTTTTGGGCCGAGGATTTTGCGAAGAATCATCCTTTCGGCCACCAACAGCTTACTTTCCTCCTTCAGAGTCCTGTCCAGGCTTCACATCCGTATGTTAAAATAGATCGTATACAGTCTTGTAAATTCGGATCTTAGTTATTCTGCTGAGAAGCCTAGACACCAAGACTTTGTGCAGAGAGCTGCGCCGCATCGCAAAGTTTTCTGAATGCGAATGTCGATTTCTTCGTCACGGGTATTGTTGTCGTTGATTGTACAGCCTAGGTAGTTTAATTTGGCCACCACTTTGAACACAGTATTTCCGACATGTAGATCTGCAGGTTTGCCTCGACCGGTTTTATAACATCGCATGTGGAGATACTAAGTCTTATCGTGGTTAATACGTAGGCCTACCTTCAAAGCCTCATTCTCAAGGGTCTTAGTCGCCACCTGGACCCTGCTCTAAAACTACCCAATAGAGCCAGGTCATCTGCATACCCCACCACCATATGCTTTCCATTTATCTCAAGTCCAACTTCCGAATCTAGAACTTTCCTGAGGACATACTCCAGCACGAAATTGAAAAGCATCGGCGATAGAGCATCGCCCTGTTTTAGCCCCGTGTCCACTGAAAACTTTTTCAGTGTGCAATGCATATATTTTCAGCTTTTATTGAATAGGTATTCACTATTCAGCATCTTTCGCCGCGAGCCTCTCAATTTCCTAAAAGCGAGCCTAAAATTTCGATAAAACCTAATGTATTTTCAATAAATATCACCCATTCCATTTTCGACTATAACCCTCAGTAACAAGGTTCATTTTAGAACGATGTAACTGTCGATACAAGGGTGTCGGGGTGGCGTCCCCTAGTTTGCATAAAATGCTGTTGACTCTGCTATTACAAAATGCATGTTGACATTTATTTGCAATGTAAATATTAATACATTGAGGGTTTTTGTATAACTAATGCTAAATTAAACTCTCTGGTAAGCTTGTAATGATATAATTTTTGGGTCGGTAAAACCCACTTACCGTTAAAAGTGAAAAAGTCTAAAAAGCTAATTCGAACGTGTACACTGGACATTATTGAAATTGAATGATAGGTATAGAACGCCTTATTTTCATAGAAATTTTACATTGATGATGACATTCCCACACTTTGGTTATTGCAAATGCCAGAGTAACTTGGTCCGACTCTAGTTTTTTGACCTTTAGAGTTTTTAGACGTCCTCTTTTCTAGTTGGTACTTTTCAAAACAAAGGAAAAGTCGAGTACTGTTTTCATGTTTTGCCCATTTTATTAATTTACTACTTTGACAGGCAATAAGCCCTGTTTTAAACTTTATATTGGCCGCAATAAGAACGAGTTTGGGGTAGCTGCAATTAAATCTGTTAACAAAATATTGAATTTGAATTCTGTGTGCAGTTTGATAAGGTTTAAATTCGCAAAGGATTAATTATAGGGATTGTATTTCCAAATTAATTGCTGTTCACAGCTCTTAGGTGGATTCCATTCATACTAACCTACACGGTATTCCTTTTACCAGCAAAAATCGTTTTCTCCGAACTTCGTAAAAAAAAAAATTATAATCTTACTCAGGTTTCGGAGATTCGTTATCGATATATCGAATTACCGATAGCGATTTCGTTTAGCGATTAACATTTATACCGGTTCGTTGGCGGCCGGTTATTATCAGCCGGTCTCGGAGTTCTATTTTACACTCCGCGCGCCACGGCGACGAAGCTAATTCTAGAATAGGGCTATTGGCCTAGATTTCTAGCGTGGAAAATAAAATAAAACCGACATTATTTGTTTACGCGCGTTCTATGAATGAAAAAAGAACACTACTACCAGTTTTTTAATAAAGCTTAGCGGGAAAACTTGAGCTTTTTTACACAGTTCGTTCGGAAAATCCGTTGTTGCCCATTCGGGTCATTCGGCGTCGGATAAACCCTTTTCTTCAGCGCGCGTGATACTAGGCGAGCAGCGGGCACGAGGAGGTGTACGAGCGGCTTACTGTCGGCCGCCGTGGGTGCGAGCGAGACGCGCTTATGCGTGGAATGCGGGCGTAGGAGCGCGATGCCGCGGTGAAGGTCAACTGATAGAGCGCACAGCGTATTTACGAAGACAGATGCATGTTGTGATGTTTATTTAAAAGGCGAGCTAGGAAATGTTGTTCGGATTGATTTATTTACTTCCAGTACATAAGAAGCATATGCTTATGCAAAAATCAAGGCTAAAAGTTTTGAATGATTCATGGTTAGTTTCTAGACTGGAAAACAAGTTGGTTGTTTATTTTGAAGTTCGTTTTTTTTGAAGAAACGTCGCATTTGTCACTGACATAGATATGTCAGTTTCGTTATCGTTTCTAGATCTATTAATTGACGTACCTTAAAGTTCGAATCGGTCCGTAACTACCGTACCCCGCTAAACCAATGTAAGCCGCTGAACCGATTGAAATGAATTTTTATCACGTCAAATAATACTACGCAGATGAAGTCGTAGAGATATCTATAACAGCGGTTCTCAAACTTTTTTGGTGACGGGACCCTTTTGGCAAGCGAAATATTTGACGGAACCCCAAATTAAAAATTTTCGTTCATCACTGTGGACCAGATATACCTTATAGAAGAGCTGGTTTTTTTCTTATTATTACAAGTATATTTTCGCGGAACCCCAACAGAGGCTTTGCGGAACCCTAGGGTTCCGCGGAACACACTTTGAGAATGGCTGATCTATAACATCAGTTTACAATAGGTACATGTATAATTATACAGAAACCTAAATAAAGTCAACTGACTACTCAGTTGACTTTATACCTACGGGTATAACACCAAGCGGTCTTATCGCTTAAGAGCAATGTCTTCTAGACAACCCTAACGGTTTAAATTACTCTTAAAGTCGAACTACGCTAAGTTTTCATGCTATGTTAAGTATGGAGCTTATAAGGTGTACAAGTATTCATCACAAGTTTGTACAAACAAAGTTAGCGTTGGTCAGAGTCTAAAATAGATTACGCATCTAACAAGTTTAATCTGTACCACACTACTCTACGCAGCCAATGTCAACAAGGAACGGCGTGCTGCGCCAGAAAGAGACAGCCGCGCAGCACGTGCTCCCTTTCATAATCTTTTTGCTCCTCGCGCCGCTGCCGCTCCGATAATACATCTCATTGTGGGAATTTGTTCGTGAGAGAAAATAGTTTTTTTATTTTACTTCTTATTGCTGAATCTTTTTATTTTGTTTCACTTTAAATTGGGCTAAGTTTAATTTGAAGTTGTTTAATTTGTATAAGGATGTTTAAAATTTGTTTATCAATTTCAAAATACAAACTCGTGTTAAATATATTAGGATGTAAATCTTGTTTATTATTATGATAACGAAAACAAGTTTTCCCTCAATTATGTTTCTTTGCTCGTATTGTTAGTAAAAGCTAAAAACAGTTCTATTTTCGATCAGTAAGTACGTCGGTAAACATCAATAAAAAAACAACCGTTAAAGAAATTAAAACAAATTGCGTACTACTTAAAAGTGTCAAAAGGATCAAAAATAATGATTAAGCCCCAAAAAAAGACGTCATCCGAAAGTGCGCCAAGCAAAAAAATAGTTTTAGTCAAAAGTGATATCAGATTCGGGAACCGGTCTGGCCGGTGGTCAGCTGAGAAGTATTGCCCATGTATAGGCGTAGTATAGGTACTAAAGATTGTATAACTGTCTTCGAACGTTTAGGGATACATGTTAGAATTTCAAATCTTTGATGGAACTACGACTTTTTTGAGATAATACTAATAAATGACTAGCCTGAGGTTCCTCTTGCGATTTAACATATACCTAAACAAAACGAACGAGTGATATAAATATGTAATAGCATACAAGCAAGTTTATAATAGGTACGTACTTACACATTGATTTGTATCACTAAACCTTATAATTTATAAAACAAGTTCCCCGCCGCGTCTGTCTGTATGTTCCTGATGAACTCAAAAACTACTGAATGGACGTTCATGCGGGTTTCACTTATCAATAGAATAATTCTTGACGAAGCTTTAGGTGTATTATTTGTTAAGGTTTACTATTACCCGTGCGAAGCTGTTAATACTGTTAAGATATCGTTTTCAAAGCGTAGCGTAAAGGAGTTGTTTTCTTCTATATTATTAGCCAACTACGTCTGAGTTTGGCGGGTACGGGTCATATTGGTGTATTTTAGTGTAATCTTCAGTATTTTCATCTTTCATGTCATCATGTGTATAACCATTCGGTAGTCTATTTTACTGCTAGGTATTGCTAGTTTCGCCATTGTTATGATTCAGTACAATGAAATACTTAACTATAGCATATACTGTAGCGCCAAATATGTATTTAAAACAGATTCTGCCAGTACTTAAAACCATATAAACCTACCGAAATAAGTTTTTAAGTCAGTTAATGAGCTGAATAAATTATCCTTAATGTAATAACAATTTTGCGTGACCCAGTCTTAACAATTATCATTAAAGTAAATTCTAATCTCACCTACATCGGTTTCTTATCTGAACTAAAGAATTAACAAATTATTTTCGTTTTCGGCGAGCACGTTTCCGAACGAGTTGTTGCCAAAAAAACGAAGCCGGCACATCTGGTCGACACTGTCGGCGGTTTAGGAAGTGGGCTCGGAGCTTCAGTTTATTTATGAAGCTCATAACCGAGTGCCTGCCGCGAACGTAGAAAACCGAATGAGGTTCGATGAGGAGATGGGTTTAGAACAAAAAGAAGTTCCAACATAATTATGTTAGGAAAATCGGATAGAGAGAAAAGTTCGATCATCACAATAAGCCCTCTAACTTAAGTTACGTATGGGGTATGTATATTCTTCAAATGATCGTATATTCTCTATTGATCCTGCATATTTCAAAGGAAAAATAGGCAAATAGACTAACATATTAGTTATTTGTGGTTAGCCCTGAACCTACCCTACTAAAATAAAGACTCCTATTATGAATTACCATAATATATCGTCTTCAACCAGAAAACGTAAGCTTTTACGTTTTCTAGTTAAGTACGTTAATGTGTGTAAGATTGTGCACAAATAAAAAAACTATTTTACACTTATTTATATGGACACTGAACAGAATGTAATAAACTATGTATTGTTAATAGCTGAATAACTAAATTAAACTAGTAACTCGTAACATCACCTGTCTAGTGATCATAAAATAATTATATTCAAAACGATTTCACCTAGCAAACAGCAAGAATTAAAACATAGGCCAGACCCAACCATAAACACAGTCATAAATACATCGTTCCCACTAACTCATTGCATATGCAATTCAAAAGCTCACCCTTCATGCAAAAACATAACCCTTCGCCTCGCACGGTCGGGTTGCTACTTTACGTACTATGCTAACTATATTTAGTACCTATTAGTTCTAAAGAGTTGAACTCTAAATACGCTACTATAAAGCTGGGTTTGTTTTATCTAGACGCGATATGAGTTTAAGAAGTAAAGACCTATATTGTTGGTAGTTTTATGTTTTTGTGTGGTTTTTGCAGTTTCACGATGTTTTTTCTCGTATAATTTAGATTGAAATTACAACGTGGTAGTTAAAAACACTAAAGGCATAAAGTATGCGGCCGTTGAGCATAAGCAATATGAGTACCTACCTACTTCTTAGGGGGTTTCATTTTTTCGTGCCTGTAATCATTATTAAGCATTAATTAGTGTATGTATTATGTAGGTACCTACACTACACTAATGCATTTGTTAAAATGTAGACTCTATACGAAAGAAATAGAAGGAGACAGGATACAAAAACATGGCACATTTTCACACAAAATCAAATTTGACACTTAATACCGAAATATGTACACATATAGTGCGTCAAGCAAATCTTGTCAGTAGCAATGTAAAGCAAACTAAAGTAGGGCAACACTCAAAGAGTAGTATTGCGCTAAGAAAAGCAGCAATGTACAATGTACATCGAACCAAAACTTTTTATTTCCGCTGAGCGCGCCCTATTACGTACGTCAATTCAAATTGTCACTCGCGGTTTTCTCTATTGAAAATGTTTGAAATTGTTATTAATAGGTATGGACGGACAATTTAAAAGCGGTGTGTGATGTTGATAAAAATGATTAACTAATTTGAAGATCTCAAAATAAAATTAGAAGTGGATTATGCCGTTAAACAAGAATGTATGAATAAAAACATTCATTTAGCAGGTAGATGTCCTACTGGATTTTAATATTTTATTAGAGTTCTCAGTTGGCACTGTAGGCATTTTAGGCACCTTAGCTTTGATTAAGCACAATCTTATTTAATATACATATTGGTATTTATTGGTGACACAGCAGAAATATCTCTTGAAATAGAATCGATTCAGAATGTAAACAAAGATGATGGCTGTCATTCACGGTCCACATTCCACAGATAAAACACAGATGACACGCGATTTTCAAATTATTCGAACACAGTGTTGCTAACCCGCGATTTTTCAAATTTGCCGCCGTTTGCTACTGACAAGATTTGCTTGACCCAGTATATAAATAATATTGAATGCCCTACCCACTATCGTTTTAGGTTACTTAATCTAGGCAACCTAGATGGAATATTTACGATAATGGTCACGCAACAAGGCCAAGTGCTTGTCATCGGCCCACGACTTGGCCTATAGTTAAAAGGCAGTTGTGGAATATTCTTGTTTAATTCTATAAATCGGCCATTCTCAAAGTGTGTTCCGAGCCTCTGTAGGGGTTCCGCGAAAATATACGTGTAATAAAAAAAAAACCAGCTCTTCTATAGGTATATCTGGTTCACAGTGATGAAAGAAATTTTTTAATTTGGAGTTCCGTCAAATATTTCGCTTGCCGAAAGTGTTCCGTCACCAAAAAAGTTTGAGAACCGCTGCTGTAAATAATAACAAAGCAAGAGTTAATGGGCTGTTATTATTTAACTGATGATCTAATAAATCCCTAATTGGTGTGTGTTTTTAATAAAAGAAACATCGATTTGTTGCAATGTGCTATACCTACCCATTACTTATTAAAAGGCAGATTTTTGTTTTCTCTTGAAACAGGAACAATATCCTTGATATCGTTTTTAAGATCAATACGTCGATATCTGTCGCTCTGTCGCTCAAACATGTAAGGGTGTTAGACAACGTAATTTCGATTTCCGCGGTAGGCCTTCTGCTAACATGTCACATCAGGGATGAGGTTTTGAGCCTGAACTTGTAAGACAAAAGTAACACAGAGAAGAGGCGTAGCAAGACGTGAAAATGAATGTAATGAAAAATATTGGCATATTACAATGCACCTAATATGACGTCAAAACGGACGCGACAAACTTTATATCAATAATAGTTATGTACGAATGTACGATACAAGTGCGGAAAAGAGGAAATTCGAAACGAGTGGTGATAAATTAAAACACGACCGAAGGGAGTGTTTTAAATCGACACGAGTTGTGAATTACCTATTCGCACGTGTATCGTACAATATTTTACAGTAGGTACATTATGGCCCTTAAAACTTTTGACATACGCACGGAAAGTAGGACCATAACTTATGTACTGTAAGGGAAATTTGTATTTTTTTTGTGGTTTATAGACTTTAAAGTAAAGACATACGAGTAGGTGCTCGACGCAACATAGGTTCGATCTTTGCTTTGATACGGATAAAAAAACGTACCTACTATTAGTATTGGTAGTGGTAGGTTTTGTTCTTTATTTTTACATTTACATACTCTTAATTTAGTAATTTTTTTTTATTTTTATTTTATTTTATTTATTCAGAACACATACAGTCATATAAGATACATATGTTAGAGGTGCGTAATACGCACATAAATCTTAATACTAAAAAGACCTGGAGGTTCATAAAATATACATGTAACTGAAAATTGGTATACAATAGGTACAAGCATAAGCCCAAGGTAGGATACATACAACAAGAAGCAAGAATAACTCATTAATACTTACAGTAAAAAGTCGGAATAATAATAATAATTACAGCGAGGGTCAAGAAAAGAAATATAGAATTCTGAAAATTGCGTAGTACAGAAAAATAGATAAAAATCAAGGAACAATAGCTATCAAAATAAAATCTCAGAGAGTAGGTAGTTACAGCAATAATATTTTTTCCTTTAACATGATTTTAAGTGTAGTAAGTGATTTGTGAAAGGGATCAATCCTGCCTAGATGTCTATTACAATAGTTGGGCACTCGTCTGAAAAACGTATGCTGCGCATATTTCTTGCGAGCAAAAGTAACGTGAAAAAGGGGCCTAGAACGTAAGGGGCGGTGCGGAACACTAAAAAGCACTTTTTGTAAAAGATTAGGGCATTGGATTGCATTTTTACAAATTTTGTAGAAAAATATAACATCCAAATACATCCTACGATTACTGAGGGAAGGGATATTGAAGTACTTCGCAGCCGTCGAGGTGTCATTGAAGTGAAAACCTGTCCTATAACTAAGAGATTTTATAAAAATGTTTTGAATCCGCTCCAGTCGATCAATATGTACCTGATACTGCGGTGACCATATAACACTACCGAACTCGAGGACGCTACGGACAAAACAGAAAAACAATAACTTATAAGTTCTAGATCGCTTAAAAGGCTGCCCTACCCGAAGCAACATGCCCAAATTTTTATATGCCCGCTTACAAATGTTATCTATGTGGGTATTAAAATTTAATTGCGAGTCTAATGTGACTCCTAAATCTCTAATGAAGGAAACTCTTGAAATATTTGAATGGGATAATTTATAATTATATATTATAGGGTCTTGCTTACGATTGAAGCTGATAACAAAACATTTGTCGGGGTTAAGGAAAAGATTATTATTTGAACAATATTGGGAAAAACGATCTAGGTCTTCTTGCAATACATGGCAATCCGCTTCCGAAGTAACAGATTTGTATATTTTCGTGTCATCAGCATAAATTAGGTGATCAGAGTTTAGAAAACAATTAGCTATGTCGTTGACATACAAGACAAAAAGAAGCGGGCCAAGGTGTGACCCTTGTGGTACTCCGGATGGCACGGGAAGAAAACGCGATGTATATCCCTTCAATGCAACAGCCTGACTTCGGTTCGAAAGATATGACTTTACCCATCTCAAGAGATCGCCATGTATACCGAGCTTGAGAAGTTTAATTATTAAGTTATTATGATTTATTTTATCAAAACATTTCGAGAAGTCGGTATACACGGCGTCAACCTGGTAACCGGATGAGATCCTGTCGGTAATAAAATCAGTGAAAGTAAGTAAGTTAGTGTCCACACTCCTACCTTGACAAAAACCGTGCTGATTCAGAGATATATGATGGCAAATTACGGCCCTAATCTCGTTACAAACAATTTTTTCAAATATTTTTCCGAAAATATTTAGTTTGCTAATGGGTCTATAATTAGTCACTAATTGGGTATCGCCACTTTTATATATAGGTGTGATAAGGGCTTTCTTCCATAAATCAGGGAAATTACCACTTGACAGTGATTTAGTGAAAATTTTAGTAAGCGGAACGACTAATTCACGAGCGCACGATTTGATAAAGATAGGATGGATCAAATCAGAACCACTACCCTTTCTAATATCAACTTTTTGTAAATGTCTGAGTACACAATCTTCAGTAATAGTAATAGACCGCAAATCAACAAGAGTGTCATCATTTGGGACTGGCAAAGAACTGGTAGTAGTGGGTGGATCAGGAATAAAAACAGAGTTAAAATAGTCATTAAAATAGTTACTTATGGTGTCTCCATCCCTGGAAGTATTACCAAGATATGTCATTTGGTCCGGCATGCTATTGGTAGGAAATTTTGACTTAATAAAGGTCCAAAAGTATGACGGATTGCTACAAATTTTGTCCTCAGCAAAGGCGATGTAGTTATTGTAGCACTCAGACTCCATCTTATGTTCCCTTGCCCTTAAGAGAACAAATTCCGCTCTGTCCAGTGGGTTACCATACACTTTCCATCGCTTATGGACTGAAAGCTTTTGTTTACGAGTTTTAATAAGGACGCGGGAGAACCATGGAGGGTATCCATTGTTGACATTGATACATTTATGCGGGATATGTTTTATTATGAGGTTCCTAACGACAGAATAAAAATATGCAACAGAATCCTCCACGTCAAGGTCATTTAAACACGACCAATCAGTCACTAATAATTCATTACGAATGAGATCAAAGTTTCCACGATAAAATACTGGCTTTGTAGATTGATTCGGTATTAATTGAGGCAAATAGGTTGTCAAATTTAGAGCTAAAGATATATCCAAAGCTATATGCTGAGGGTCTTCGGGAGTAAGCGGGGAGGTACAGGAGGTAACCATGCAGTCAGCATTGCTCAACACTAAGTCCAAAACCCGTCCATTAATGTTATAACACGCATTGAACTGGTGTACACTGGTTAGTGCAATAAAATCAGAAAGCATGGTCACAATGGGGTCATCGCTTGCCTCTATTTGGAGACGGTTTTGGTCCCCGCACAGAGACCAACAGGCGTGGGAAATATTGTAGTCACCCAGTAATATAAAAATATCATCAGGGTGGGAATGCATTAGCCTAGCGGCATTATCAAAAAAGCAAAGAAGTGAATTAGCGTGGCTATCGTTATGAGGAAAGTAAATGCAAGCTACATGCACGCATGGCGAACGCCGCCGCGAGGCACGGGAGGAGTGGGGCGCGTCGGCGCAGGCCCGCGGCTCCACTGTGAGCCATATTTCCTCATGGCGCGGCGCCGCACACCACTCGTCTCGGCGCGACACACTGAGCCCACGCTGCGCCGCTACCAGCACGCCGCCCCCGCGCTGCGCAGAGCGGCCTGCACGGTCACGTCTGAACACTTCATACCTACCATCAAAATACTCATTGCTGAAAAAATCAGGATTGAGCCAGGTCTCAGATAAACAAATTAAATCGTACGAGGCATTTATTACGTTAGATAAAAATGAGTGCGATTTAGTCCGCAGACCCCTCACGTTCTGATAATAAATAGATATATTATTTGCAGACACTAAACAAATTTAAATTTAAAAAATAAGCACGAACGTGGATTGAATTTATGCATTGTTCATCAGACAAGTTACCATAAATAAAAACAAAATCAGAAAAGAGCACCCTATTTAAAATAATAATTATATAAGGAAATAAGTACGTGTAATAGAATAACTCACACCTAGCGAAAGTTATAGTAATCATTAGTATTGATTTGATACATGACTCCCAACAAAATAGGAAATAATTTACAATATAAGTAGTGGCTAAATAAGCTATAAGTCCTACGCAAATAATAAAGACCGGAAATTTAAACACAGACGTAAACTGTCACTTTAACTTTTTCAGGTCGGTGTCGTCAGTAATGACGAACACTCTTGATTTGTCATTTTTGCGCATAAAGATTTTACATTGTTTTACCCAGAGATAATCGTAATTCAGCTCAACCTTCTTATCACGAGCCTTCCTCAGTAACATCTTATTCCCGGTTGTTAGGTGTTCATTAAGATAAATGGGGACCGCAGGCCCAGTGAGGCCGGCGTCGGCGCTGGTGAGGCCGCGGCGCGCGCGCGCCGCCGCCACCAGCTCGTCCTTGCGCCTCCGCTGACAGAAACGAACTATGATCGCAGGAGGCCTTGAGTCCGCATTCTCCTTACTGCTGCTTAACGACGACTGGAAGCGGCGCACGCGATGTATGGTGTCGACGTCAGTTTCACGTAGATTGAAACCGACCGTGACACAGATGCCGCCTAAGATGGACATTAAGTTCTCCCCATTCGTCTGCGGAACACCACTGATTTCGATGTTATTAAGCCTACCGAACTGCTCCCGGCCACTCTCATTTACTTTTAAGGCGGCCAGCTCCGATTCAAGACTCTTCAAACTGGACTCAACTGCCGGCAGGCGGTCGACCTTGGCTTCTGCCAGAGTAAGCCTCGTAGTGAGGTCATCCAATCTGGTTTCAAGCATACCGAGCTTGCCCTCAATATTTGTGATACCCTGGTTAGCCTGGTCCAATCCTTCCTGCATTTTATTGAATTGAGATTTAAATCCTTTCACTTCCTTTACTAAGTCTGCCAGTACATCGCTACTATCACATTGACGGCATGAAATACACCGCCAACTCGACTTCTTATCGGCCGTCATTCTTTTAAAGGTTGTTTCTTGCACCCCGGAGCATCTAAAGTGGTAAAAACCACCACACTGGGAACACTGGACATCCCCATCGCCATCGAAACGTAAATCGCACTTCTTGCACGAGGGCATTTCAGGGTAAATATATAATAGGTAAATTAAGCCCAACAAGTCGCAATTACGAGGTTATTTGCTGTTTCAACTGCAATACCCGCTAGGGGAGCACCTTGCGGCCATAGACCGTAGGAGTGATAAAGAGGCACCGATAGTTACACTGGCCACGGGCAGGTAAAAAAAAAGGTCGAACCGGTCGGCGAGACACCGGCACACGTGTTAACGATCGTAGATTACAACACTGGTTAATTCGCTGTGACGCGTCCTATAACCTTAGCGGCTTACGCGAGACTGAAAATGTATGTTATTAGTAATAACTAATAACATACATAATGATACGCATATGAAATGTCATATTTGGTAGTTTGCAACGTGCAGGCCGCCTTGCAGCTGCCGAGGCTCAGGGCTCAATGTGCCTAAATTGGCTTGTCAAGTTGTCAGCCACCTGAGCCAACCCCGCTGGCCAATTTTACCATATAAAGACACATGTGGTGTCAAGAATGATGATAGTGGTTTAAATAAAGTTATGGCGTGGGTATGGCGTGAGCCATACATGAAATGAATTACTAAAATTGTGGAATAAACGTAACCGCCCTATAGTTTAGTGCGTTAATTAGCACAATACGAGTACGTGCTTACGTCGAAATTTAAAGGGCCATATGTACTGTAAAACGTTGTACGATACACGTGCGAAAAGGTAATTCGCTAAATCGGAATAGGACCTAATTTGACATTAGGTAAGTACTGAGTAGTTACGTAGTTTTTCAGTAGCAGGTTTTATTTTACAGTTCAAAAATACTGTTTTGAGGGGCCATAACAAAGTCGTGAAAAGGGTTCATGAAGTGAATTTTGAATACTTTCATGATTATATTTGGCCCTTAAAACGGTAAATGCCACAACGCACCATTAGTTTTCCTTGTGTGAATTTTGTTGCCATTTTCAAATTGTTATTACCTACAAATTGTGGCGACAAGAACCTATTTCTCTCACTGTATTTCACTTTGCGTGAAGATATCGAATAAGCACTTACCTTTTGTAGACTGATATGGAGACAATGAAATTGATAACGAATGATATAATTTAAGTAGATTATGATTGGTTTATCTAATACATATCTACTTCTATATTGACTGATAACATCGATGTTCCACACTATCTATGACTCCATGGATATTTTTATAGTTCGTTTATTTTAGCATTAGAAAGAACTTGCAAGAAGGTAAGCGATCTTGACATGTCTTTTAATTGAAAAACGCTTTTTAAAATTCAAAAACGATTACTTATGAAAGCAGAAGAATATAAATGATCGTATTAGATTCATAATTGTTACATATTTGCCTTAACGTATTTTCAAAATGTGTTTTTCAATTAAAAGACACATCAAGATTGTTTACCTAATTTCTAATGCTAAAAAAAACGAACTATAGAGCACCGCAACAAAACTGTTCGCGGTGCTCTTATGGGATTACTTCGGTCTTGCAACTTGATTAATTTTTTAGTTGGTTTGGTAATGGGTCTTATATTAAGTACACTTTTTAAATTTCTTTCCTTCTTTCGTAACTACATCTCAATAAATGACTATTTGTATTTTGACTATTTTGATACAATAAGTAACTATAAAACGATACCATGTAGGTTTCCTGTCAGCTGTTGTAGCTGTAGCAATAATCCCTTAAATTCATGCTATTTATTGGTCAATTCAATATTATTTCGATCAATATCGAACCAATAATAAAACGATACATCCATAATGAATCGCTTTATTATACTTTCATACATAACCAGTCAATGTAATTGCCTCCATTGATTAAAATAAATTGTTCGTACGCGCATAACACGATTCTTCTTTCTCAGGGCCTGCGTCATTCTGTCATCCGGACGGCGCGGCGGCCATGACGGTGCTGTGCGACGACCGGTCCGCCCCGCTGGCGTGGCCGGCCCCGCCCGCGCCGCCGTCCGCGCCCCTCTGGCAGTACCCCGGTAAGCCCCACCTCCTGTACGCTTCTGCGAGCCTGGTAACTACGCGCCAACTGCATTGCGAGACCGCCGCGGCAGCGCCGGTGCCTTTCCGAAGGACCCCGTTGAGTCATGCTGCTTTGGTAGCGGCATTGCAACTGAATTTGTCCGGTCAATAGCTGTTGACATTCCATCCGGTCTTTGTTATAAACCGGCCGAATTAAGAAGACTCCATAATCAAAGGAACTCCTATTGAAATTTGAAAGGGAAGGGTATTGTAACGCGGTCGGTTTACGCGCTGACGCGTTTGCGCGCTACTTTGGCGCCTCGCGTGAACTCTTTCAAAACTTTTTAATTGTTTCTTCATTCTTTGAATTCTTAATTGTTGGGTTTTTATTAAGGTAATCTGACGCTCGTTTATTACGAGCGCGTTCTTTAAATTATAAATCTCCGTTTTATTTGTTCGAATACGAATGCATAATAAATTAGGCACTGGATCGTTTTACTGCATAAAACTGAACTACGCTGCGTTTCTGACGCCCGAGTGATTTTGATCTTGAGCTATCCATCAAGAACGAGATGAATGACGTTGTATTTAGGATAGATGTTACATTTTTCAGATAGGTACATAGATAATTTCGACAAGTATTTTCGTCAGATTTAAATCAGATTCCTCGTACCTATCGGTTATATAATACCTATACTGGTTTTATTTCAGTAGACGTTGTCTTATTTAGTGGTTCTGTGAGTTGTAGACCCCGCGAGCATAGCTTAAAACTTTAAAACAGAAAAATCCAAAATTGAATCGACAATAAAATGTATTTAACTATCGAACCTACTCACCAAATTTCACGAGAATCGGTTGAGGATTGCGATTTGTAGAAGAGAACATCCGGACTACAAAAGCAATTTTGCCCAAGCTGAATCGGAGACCTACGCTAACGCTCGGTCAGTTATCACTTATCAAGTAGTCCAGTGTAGGTATCTAATGATAAGATGTTATAACTGGTAGTCAAACTTTGTTTTTCATTTAAAGTTTTTGAATTCCTTTCTGAGTTATATCAAGAGTTCTTGATAATCTTGACGTCTAGTAAGTGCTTTTAAATCTTTCTTTCTATCTGTTAGATTAGCGGTCGGCAACCTTTTAGCAGCCAAGGCGCCAATAACTTTTAGCAGTACCTAGTTAGTTAACGAAGTTGACGCGGGCCGCACGGGGGGTAATATTTGTGACTTTAGCAGACATTGTCGTTTGTCAATGTTACACACAAAATAGCCAGAGAGTTCTGTTGTTTTGTTGCCGACCGCTGTGTTAGATTGTAGAAAACATCAAATCAAAGATCGGATCAAAATATAAGAGAACGTTCTAAGTAGGTACTTCTAGGTTCTCTTAAAAGTTGGCGATTCATATCAAAGCCAACAAAATAAAACTTAAGCTTTAGGTATGTATCTAAATACCTATACGTATTGTTCTCTTATGAATCACGAGGCCGATTTGAAGAGAGATTTAAGGTAAAATACTTAGTACTTAGATTAAATTTTTGAAATAGTTAAGGTTTTTCGATCAGGGATTCCGGCTGCTGAGGTTCTTCTTTAAATTATGCAGTTTTTTCCTATCTCCCAAATAGTTCTCATGGTTTAACAAATTTAGTTTTAAAATAGTTAGTTAAGGCAGGAGTCGGCAAACCGCGGCTCTTTACGCCACCCATAAAATTAAACCTTGCGAGTTTGCGGCTCTTTAAGTTTCCTTTCTAATGCAGTTGGCTGTACTTCTCAAAAGTTTGCCGACCCCTGAGTTAGGGCAAAGGGTTCTTTTCCAAGCTCGATTATGTGTGGTTTCTGAATGTAGGTATAAGGTACCTATCTATACAGGGTGCTTCCTGTAACAGGAGCAATAAATTAAACTAAAGGTTGTACTCCTCAAACTGAATACAGAATACAGACTTTATTGGTCAATATACATACTTAGTTACATTTTACACGTCATTAACTTAAAACTATTGAGTACATTGTGTTTAAATCATTAAATACAAGTAATAAACAAGTAACATTTGTAGGTAGTTAGGTATTAGGACCTGTTTCTCAAACGGTGCTGGGTCAATTACTCACCGGCGCACTCATAAAGTCGGCAATACGATAGTATGCCTGATCTACTAGAAGGGATTTACTGACCAACATTTGTTTAGCAACTTTTAAAAATAATGAATCCTTTAGACTTCCTCTTTTTCATACAAAATAAATATTGCCTTCAATGTACGCTGACATCAGGGCCCTATTTCACCAACGTGACATATGTCGCATTTGTCGACATCACTGTTACTGACGTCACAGGCCTCCATAGGCTACGGTAACCGCTTACCATCAGATGGGCGGTGTGGTTGTTTTCCACCAACATGTTAATTAAAAAAAAAATCTCCACTATATCGCCAGTAAATAAGTACTTATTTTGCGAAGCTAATGACAGTTGTCACAAGAAATACGACAATTGTCACGAAATTCCGACACAGAACTCATTTGCTGTCAAGAATTACCGAAAGTTCTTTGAAATCTTGTGACAATTGTCATCATTATCATCATAGATATCACAAGAGAAATAGCTGTTTTTTGCCGATATAATAAAGTTTTTTAAAATAATACAATGATGATGACAAACAGGAATACGGCCCGCCCGATGGTAAGCGATAACCGTAGCCCATGGATGCCTGTGACGTCAGCAACAACGAGAATTCTTGAATTGTCGCACCTGTCACGTTGGTGAAATAGGGGCCTGTGCGTTTGACGTTACTTGTCACGCTCACGCTTTTAACATAACAAAATTTGCAATAAATTGCGTCTTAGAATAAACTTTAAAGTGTAATAAAAATCAAACAATGAGTTATTTTCAAAAGTTGCTGAACAAATGTTGGTCAGTTTGAGGAGTACAGCCTATAGTTTAATTTATTGCTCCTGTTACCGAAAACACACTGTATAAGGTAAGCGTATACTGGTGCTCGACGCGGTCTCAGTACATGTCATCTTGAAACTTAAGTCATTTTCAATAGGGGTGACAGCAAGGTGTTAGGTATCTATTGGGCATTAGCATGTCGAGCACTAGTACGATTAGGGCTCGTGCACAAATCACGCGAGGTTCGATAGGGGGAGGGGGGTTATAAGGAAACCTCTCGTGTATTTTTCTACAGTGAACGAAACTAAGGAAAAAAATCCTACCACATGAGTAGATACTTTTTCTTGGTTTCGTTAAACATAAATCTTCACTCTGCTGCACTTCAAATTAGAAAGTATATTTAACGAAAATAGAAAAATATACAAGTTTTTCTACATACAATACTATTTATCTTAAAATTAGTTAGGTCGAATGAAAAAATTTCAAAAAAATACACGTGAGGTTGTGTGAGGGGTGGGGGGGTAGGCAAAAACCTCACCAATTATCACCAATGGGGAGGGGGGGTCAAAAAGTAGCCAAAAACACCTCGTGTGATTTGTGCACAACCCCTTATACCTTAAATAAATGCCTGAAAGTTAGGACAATTATAGTTGTCGCAAGGTTGCGGTTGCTTCTAACAGCAGCACCCTTCAATTCAATAAGCCTTATTTAATAATCTTAATCAACTAATAATACCTAGTTTTACAATATGATACAAACGTCTTATTTCTCTTATGACCGAAGCGTAGCAAAGGTCTACGTTTCGACTCGGGCATTTTGCTTTTGTATGTCATTAGATTATCTAATTTTCATATGTTATTTTTCCTACATTCCGTTGATCGCATGCGTTCAACGCTGCGGGGGACCTGCCCCAACAAATTTGTAATATACACTTACTAGACAAATCACATATCCGCTTCTATCCGACAAAGAGCAACCGGCCGCCCGTACTTCTAGCGAGGACCAATTGACTCACACAAATGATACCTACAACATAGAAAAATAACTGTTCCAAATTTTAGGTATCTATGTCAAACGGTCTCTGAGAAAAACGTATTTAACTGATTTGCAAGACCGAAGAGATCCCATAAGTGTTCCGTAAACAAAGTTTTGTACGGAACACTACAAACCTACCTAGGTAAAACAACCGCGGCGTTCAGTCAGGGCCAGATTTCCCCCTAGGCCCACGAGGCCCGGGCCTAGGGGCTCAGGCAATCTAGCAATGGTTCAGATGGAGAAATGCCATACAAAGTGCCTAAGGGCCCAGAATAAATAATAGCACTAGGTACAGAAGACTCACTCTCTAACAAAACGCGTCTGTCACGATCAGCACAGATATGGCCGCTAGGTGGCGACAGCGCCACGCGCGGCTTATGGCAAACCCCAAAATTGGGGTCGAACAGATGGACTTTTAGCTACCTGTAGCAAAGCGACGAAATCACGGAGTGAGCCGCGCCTGCCCTAGGCCTCTAAATCCGGGCCTGGCTTCAGTCAAAGGAGCATTCCACGATGGCTCCTCTATATACACGATGGGCCAACGCCGGCCACTACAAGGAACGCAGCCATGCGGTAGAATGAGATAGCAATATTACTTGCTCCCTCTAACGCATAAATGCGTCCCTTGGAGTGGCCGGTGTTGGCCCATCGTGTAGAGGAGCCATGAAATTGTCTACCGTTGTCTCGTAGAAACGCGATTTTCTGAAGATTTGCAACTATTAAGGAGTATCCTTTTCTATGACAAACGGTCAAAAATATGCACAGAAAAATAATCATGCGATTATTATCATTAGGTAAATGCCGAAAAAAAAGTCGCAACACAGGAAATAAAATGCGTCTGTAAAGGTGGCCACTGACGAGCCTTCCAACAGTCCAAATAGCGTGGCTGCAATCCAAAATCGCTCCGTGAATGTCAAAAACGTACAATGTTTAATATTAGGATGCCGTCCATTTGGACGAATCCATTGTAACGGCATCCATTTGGAAGGCTCGTCAGTGGTCCTCCTTAAGGGACAGCCCGTGGAATGCTCCCAAATGTGATGTTTCTGTTATCAGTTGACATCACAGCCGCGGCCGTTCGTTTGATCGAGACCGAACAAGCATTAAGTAAGGTAGAAGCACTAGTGCTCCATCACGCTGCATTTCTTTTCGTTTGACGATTGTAAAAGTAAGACCTCATCTTGGCGAGGTCCGATGTATGCCTAATATGTAAGGTAGAGGCACTTATAGTGCTCCACGCTGCACTAGTATTCGACATGGGACACAAACGAAAAGAACCCGGCAACCTTCAAATCAAGAGTGAACAGGCACCTTCTGGGCGAGCTCGCTCCATCGTAGGCCACGTCTACGCCTCGGCTAGTCTGTGGCCATGAGTAAGCACATTCATAATAAAAAAAAAAGAAAAAAAAAAGGTAGTTTAGTAGAAAACATAATTATGTATTTCAATTATAGGTGTAAATATAAATAAATATGGCGGGAAATGAAACAACCGAAAGTTTTAGTTACATTATATAGATTCATTGAAGGTTCTGAAAATAAGCAGGTTTACTTTACGTATAACATATACCTAGGTAAAATCTCAAAATACCTAGGTATCGTTTAAACGCCACGTTGCGATTACTGTGACTACCTATTCCGAAATGCCGTTTAATTAAAAACGACTTATCAAATATACTTCGTAACGTCAGTCTTAAACTTTTTGTACGCGTAGTTAGGGTTCCTATGTTATTGTCAAAATGCCGCGCTAAACTGCGACCAAAAAATGATAATGAACACGAACCACTAAACACAACCAGTTTCACACCCGCATCATTCGTTTCACACGCTCCTTGTCACTTCCCTACCATAAATAATCTATCCTAAAAAAAACCATAAAAACTCAAATTATCGATAACCCACGCGTGGGCCAACCCTATTATGCTTAACGCCGCCCGCCGCGCCCCGCCCATTTTCTTGTCTCAGCCAATCGGAGGGCTCCGTTGCGGTTAAGGCGGGGCGGTGGGGTACGCCTCGAGCGGTATAGTGTTGTGAATTAGTTTTTTCTGTTTATGTTTCACTGGTGGTTCGGCGCGTGATCATGGCGATTGCTGGGTGAACGTGACACGCGATTTTTTGTCGTTGTAAAATATGTTTTCTTCGTGAAAGCTTGTGGTTAGGGAGTGAAATTGACATCTAATAGTACCTAATTAGGTACTTAGCTATACATATTAAAATTTCACACTCGTCGGTATATTCTACAACCTAAATTGCGAGGAAAAATAGCTAATTGCAAACTGAGCTATCATGAAAAGAGGAGGAATCATTTTGCTTGTAGATTACACGTAGAAAATAAATTGAAATTTGTACGATACTTTTTACCTTCTGAACTTATTATAAGGTGGCCACTGACGAGCCTTCCAACAGTCCAAATAGCGTGCTGGCTGTACTCCAAAATCGGTCCATGAATGTCAAAAACGTACCATGTCTTTTAAACGGCATCCTATAATCGTGGATTGAAATCCAGCACGCCACTCCACCGTCAATGCCGGAACTTAAATAAAATTATTCCATTTTTTCCTTCCATATAAAATTGTTATTGCATCGCTCCCAGACGGCAGAATCTGGCCTGAAAACGTGCATTTAAATACATAAATGGGCGTTTTCTAAAATAAATATTGAAAACCTGATTCTTTCAAATCTGGTCGTTCTTGGGCTCATTCTACTCAGCCGGCCTAGCCAAGGTTACAATCGCTATCGCTTCGACAACAGCATTATGTCTCTCTATCACTCTTCCATATTAGCGCGACAGTGACAGTTGCGTTTCGATCGCTACGGAGCGTAAGCGATTGGCATCTTGGCTACGCGGCCAGAATCGACAGCATTCTCCATCCCACCATTAAAAAAAGATGTACCAAAATGTCCATTCCATTACGTCACGTTTTAGTATGAAAAAAATGTTCACTTGTATGTGCGTGACGTAGTGGAACGTACAATTTTCATACTTACAAATTTTTGGGACATTTTATTTTATCATCAAATTGAATATCCTAGTGATTCTGAGTTGAAAGAAGCCAAAAACACCAGGATCTGAGAGAATCAGGTTTTCGATAAGTATTTTAAAAAACGCCCAAACACCTATATTTTTAATATCTCGGTAGGTAGGTTACTGAATCGCAATTAAAAAGGGATTGAGATAGCTGTCAATCCATATTGATTTAGACGTAAGTGTATGGAAATCTGTCATTTCTAATCCCTTTCTGATCGCGGCATGATAATATGTGAATGTAGTACGCGTAATATTTTGTGGGTCTTATACCTACCTAAGTTGACGTCTCTTACTTTCCATGAGAGATTTTAATTTAAAACTCATTTGCACAAAATATATTATCTATTAGATCTAGATGCGTTTCAAAAAACGACTTCTTTTTTTGGCATAAAATAGTCCAATGGAATGTACCTATTTATTATGACTTTGTAAAGGCCATAGTTGTTATTATTAATACAAGCCATAAATTAAAAACATTTGAAGATCGGGGCCAGAAACCCCTTAAAAATGCGTAAAGTTCACCGTATTGTATTCAGATATCGTAATACTAATCAACCCGTTTGTATGGCCTTAACGTCGCAGTTTCTTATAGTAACGTATATGTTTATTAATGACCCAATTAAATTAATTACGCCTCCCGTCCCGATCACGTCATTAATCATGTATGAGCACGCGGCTGTCAAAAATACGAGGCCGATCGATAGTGTACCTTAATATATAGGGCATTGGTTCTAAAATGCTTATGCTTTTCGGTAATACGATTGCTTTTGGGTGATCGAGGACTAAGGGCCTACTGCGAACACCGAAGTTCGTAAATTTCGAGCATCTTTCTATTTTACTCCAATTATGACGTAATTAGAGTGACAGAGACAGTTGCTCGAAATGTAAGAACTTCGAGTTCGAGTTTCGCGGTTATTATTAGCCTATATGCAGGTTATGCGATTTTTACCATAATTTAGAGGGCGTAGGTTCTAAAATGACGTACATTTTTGGGTAATAAGATAAAACAAAAATACGTCAGCCAAATGTTACTGCACTATTAGGTCGATTAGATATTGAACCATTATCCTAGGTATTTATAAGGCGTAAATTTTAAAACATTTTTGGACTGATATGCCATTGAAAATAAGCTGGTCAAAAGTAAAGTACTGTCACGATAAAGACCTTTAACTTCTAGCTAGGGCATTGCTTTGCCATTTTTTATCCTATTAGGACAAAAGTGTTCCAAGATTTTTATTTCCATTCCGCTACCATTTTTCGTGAGTTTGAAATGACGGATAACAGTAGGTATTTTAACCTCTCCGTTTAGGGACCAAAAAACTTTTACATTTTTTTTAAAGACAAGTAGAGAGATAAGATAACATAAACATTCACAAACATTTAAAAATGTGCAGTGTACAGTCGCCATCAGATTTATCGGAGCGGCCGAGTTGTTCAAAAATATCTAAACACGCGCTCTAGCGCCTTGACAATCGAGGCGTGTTCAGACATTTGTGAGCACCTTGGCCGCTCCGATATATCTGATGGCGACTGTACCAACAACTTCTAGCTACATAAGTTTGAAAATGTTAATTGTTTACATTGTTGTGGTGGTTGAGTATCGATTAAAGCTGAATACGAACGTGTTGGGCGCGCCAAATGGGTTCATTACTTCATTTGGGTAGTTTTGGACATGCTTGGAACATACATCAGGATGGATTACCTACGAGTGTTACTGTGGAGTAGACTAGACATGCAGCAAAAGAGAGATAAGCAGACATCGGATGCTATAGGGGGCAAAATTCAATGACAGGATGGGAGCTCCTATAACAATAGATTATCGATTCTTCTTCTTCTTTATATTTAAGAGCTGCGCTCTTGTCGGTGGAGCAATCTCCAACACGCCCGGTCCTCTGCGCCAACTTCTTATTTAACCTTCTGGTATGACACGACCTCGATCTTTTCTTTTATTTGGTTTATATTATCGATGCTTTTCCCTTAAACTTGTGATCGCTCTATGTTTTGTTTGTATGGACCTACAGTTTTGTTCTAAACTTGTGATCGCTCCAAGTTTTGTTTGTATGGACCTACAGTTTTGTTCTAAGTAAGGTGTATTCGGGTAATACCGAATGTCGGATAATTCCGAAATTCAGATGAAAATCACCCTTAATTCCATCATAATAAAAGTCTCATTTCGGAATTATCCGACAGTTTTCGACATTCGGAATTACCCGAGTAAACCTTACCTAACTATTGATGTTCTCTCTCTATTTTACAAATACTACAGCATAATCTTCTTGCTCTTGCTCTGCCCAAACCTTAGTTAGCTTCAAATTGTTAGTTGAGGTTTCTATAAAACCCAACCGCAATCCTGACAAAGGACCCAAAATCCTGACTTGTCAGGTGAAGTCCTAACGTATGGCAACCCTACACGTACCTATTACGTCACGAATACAAAATAAATGAGGAAATGACGACGTACGTCCATGTTAGTCATGGAACCGCGGTAGGTAACGTATACCTAATGTGATCAAAGTTAGTATGATTCCCACACAGCGCGCACATTCCGACACGCAGCGGAACTGCGCGCGCACATGTAGGTACGGATCGAATGTCAACTAAACTGCCTATCTCGTATATCGAAAAAATGTATACATATGATATGACAGATGATCCGAAATGTCACGTAACTATGCCTATTGCCTATACATTTAAGTCCGAATGCTGCTAGTCTGTTTGAGATTGTAGTGAAGCAGAGAATCACTTATACTAATATGCTCAAGAACTCAAAATTTTTGAATTTTTAATGCATTGCGAGTTTGCGAGTTCATATCGTTTTCCGTTTTGGCACTGATCCGGTGTCGAATGCGGCGATGTCTTATAATAAACGCCAGACACTACACTAGCGTCTTTTGAGCGTCGGCATCTAGTCCGCGTTATGGAAAATGGCATCGACCGACGCTCAAAAGACGATAGTGTGTGATCTCTCTTAGGAGTTAATATTTGGAAACTTATCTTTGGTATAGCGTCAAGCTTGGGGTCTCGGGAACTGCCATTGTTATTCCAGTTACGCTTTAAGGCATTCACGAATACATTAATTTAATACTGTCTACATGCACCTACGGGTATACTCATTTGGAAGTATAATTCTGATAGATCCGCCGACAGAATCTTATAATATACATACATGGGTTTCATGAATGATATGCAGCGCCAACGCGACTGATTCTATCGGTGTTTCCAATTTTTGTGTGGTTCTATAACCTTTTTTACGTTTTCCTAGTACTTACTAAGAAATCAATTGAGTTTCATGAAACCGATGCATAGTGTAGTTTATTATCAATTAAAATTCTTACTTAATAATTGTTAGCACTTCTTTGATCTTAGAAGACTTAACAGTCTTCAACACCCTTGAATTTGAAATTGCTATGATTATACCTTCCTAGAAGCGAAAATTAATAGTAAATTTTCTTCTTTCCAGCCCAAATGTCGATGGAGAGCATGGTGATGGGCGGCGTGGGCGTGGGCGGTGTGGGCTCCGTGGGCGGCGGCGTCTCCTCCATGGGCGGCTTCCAGCTCGTGCGCGAACCTGCGTCCGGGGCCCTCTTACTCCTGCCCGCCCCTCCAGACCTACCCCACACCGTCGTCTGGGGCGGCGTGCCTTATCCTTCCACCCCCTTGTTACTTCCTCCAGCTCCTCATCCTTCACATCACCTCCAGCTACTCTCTGGTGATCTCCTCGCTTCCACAGCCACCTTACAACACACACATACGCATTCGACAAGGCTGGTGACATTAGCACCGGCCCCAGCTCAACACAAGCCAGACAACAGGAAACCTATCATGCAACCTCTTATAACCCCTCACGCTTTAATAAAGATAGAAGCCGAACCGCAGGAAAAACCGCCACCAACTTTCGCTCCGGAACCCGTACCACAACCGATGTTAGCAACGCATTTGTATTACCAGCCGGATTTCACTGAACAGGCTTGCAGAAGCCAAGCGACGTCGCCGGCCGCACCGCCTACACCGCCTCCTGATAACCACGAGGCTCCAGCACATAAAGACGCCTCTAATCAAACGGATCATATTGATGATGATGATGATTCTCCTAATCATGCTGATGAGGATGAAAGAGACGTCGCTTGTGTCGGTGTCGCTCATTTCCCTGAAGAAACACCGTTACACATGCCAATACTTCAGCCTTCAAGGATAGACAGCGCCGAGGAATCATCCTCTGAAGCTTTAGCAACTTCTGCTGTAGTTGGGGCGGTAGAGAAAGCAATACATGCTATTGAAAGAGATGAAGCGTTAGAAAATAGCTCCAGCAGCAGCACTTCTAACGATTTAGTTATCGATACAGCCAGTACATCGCCCGTTCCACCACAACCGGCTAGGTCCGTGGTTGATGTTAGCGGCTTAGAGTTACTGTCGAATAGCATCGAGCAGTTTGAGAGAACTACTCCTGCAAGTATGCCGAGTTTAGACCCGGTGCCTTTGACAGTCGACACTAGGACGACAACAAATATTATGATTAAATCAAGCCCTAAATCGCCGCCACGCACAGATGCGGAACCTCAAAGGAGATTCGAGTTTCCTCCAGCGGAAGCGAGCACAAGCGAGCGAGCGAAGCCATCGTTAGACGGACTGGGTCTGCTGTGTGCTCTCGCTGAACAAAGATTCATGGAGGAGGTCGAAAGCCCTCCTACTAATCTGTCCACGTCTTCCCGTCCATTTATCAAAAGCGAGATCCTCAGCCCAACGGAACCTCATGTACCGACTGAGTCCAAGAAAGACCAGAGCCGAAGGGATTCGTCAGCGGAACGGCGGAGGAAACGCAGCCGCGATCGGGAGGAGCGCCATCGCCATAAGATAGACAAGATACGTCGCTATAAGAGAGAGAAAGATGAAACTAGGACTAGTGGAGGAGAGTTAGAGGCTAGTTTAAGACGCGTTACAGCCTGTCCATGTGGCAGCTCGCCCTGTTCGCACACAGCGACCGTACCTTCAGCGCACGCTCTTGTCAACGCCATGGAAAAAGACCTGCGCGAAAGATTACATGAGCTTCAACGCCAATGTGACGAGAAGCGAGCCCAACTCAGCGCAATGACACCTCCCTTACCCGCCCTACCCGCTTTATCCACCCCTTCTACTCCTTCCACGCCTTCACCCCTGGGAGCTCCATCCCCAGACTCTGACAGAGGTTCGTCTAAAAAGCGCAAAGTGGGCCGCCCCCGTAAAGTATCAAGCCCAGACTCCACCGAAACCATTGTTGCCAAAAAACCCAAATCTAAGAGCAGTCTAGTCGGCTACTTACTAGCCAAAGGCAAACTGAAAGGCGGCATAGTGTGTTCTAGAGGAGAACCTTCCAGGGAGGAAAGCCGGACAAGCAAAGTTCGTCCAAAATTGAAAGCGGAACCGATTTTGAAAGTGTACTCCGAAGAGGAAGAAACCGAATGGGGTCTGAATAGATCAGCAAGCTCATCCATGGAGAGTTTAAACGAAGTTCGACAGAAAAATAGAGAAAAGGTTGATAAATTAGTCCGGAAGCATTCAAGAGATGATATGCCTGAGTTGGAATTCGCTATGCGTCGCGCAAGTGCTTCCAGTGATAGTGAAAAAGAGCGTCGACGTGCAAAGAAGCGACGAAAGAGTTTGAAGTCGAAAGAGCGTGAGGAAGCTAAGGAACCAGTTACTGAATCGAAACCCGCTCCTGTATCAAAGTGTACGCTAACTGAGGATAAGTTGGACAGTAATCCACGGGTGCTCACGGCTATGGGAGGGCTGTTCTATGCGGGGAAACTGAGCGCCGTGACGGCCCCTGATGTATACGCCATTACCCTCGATGGGGAGAGAGGGAACAAACCGCATATACTGTCTAGGGAGGAGACGCTAAGAGATGCTGTAAGTAATTTCTTAATATTTTAATGATATTAGAGATTTGATTCGCATCTTTTAATGTGCTGAACGCCTTAGCCTGTTTGCCAACCAAAAATGGCGGAATCTGTATATCTATATAAAGTATCCGCTATTTACAGTAATTCTCGCTTCCGCTAGGCTCCACAATCTGGCTGGCAAGTCTTTCAAATATTTTATTGGTGAATATTAAGAAATACCAAGTTCTTCGAAAAGATAAATCTAGCTGACGAAAACACTTCATTTCCAGATCCTGGAAGTATCTCCATCATCAGTCTCCGAGCTGGCGTCCGGCACACGAGTGTGCGCCTACTGGTCCCAGCAATACCGGTGCTTATACCCTGGCACTGTCGCCATGTCGTCTCCAGACCCTCACCTGGACAAGTTCGTGGCTGTTGAGTTCGATGATGGGGATTCAGGACGAATTGCTATTGAAGATATAAGGTTCTTGGAGCCTAACTATCCAGTTGTTGGTGAGTACACTCTTTTATCTCTTACTACAATTAATATGTATATCCTAATCCTACCATTTAAGCTCATTCATTTGCTTTCCCCTTACCTAAGTCTCTTATCAAGTGTTAAGGATATCTTAACCTCTAGACGCCCAGAGCCCTATATAAAGGTCTCCTGTTCCATTCTAATTTGAATCTTAGATTGAATCTTAAATCTTACAATCGTTTTGACAAATCAAAATTGCATTTTTCTTGGCAAGTTTTGACGTCTGGGTAGCTAGACGTATCATTAAAGTGCATTTACGAATGTACACAAACCAAAACTAATCCAATAATTTTGCACTTTCAGTATACGAAAACCCACTATTCACGCTCGGGAAGCGAAGAAGAAATACAAGCGCAAATAGCACCGAAGATAAGAAACCTCCCACCACCAGCACAGACAAACCTGCGGAACCCACACAACAGGAAGAGGAAGACAGGAGGGACAGGAAGAAGCTGAAGAAACACAGGAAAGAGAAACTCAAACGCCTTTCAGAAGACGACCCGACTGCAGATTACGTCAAAAAGAAGAAAAAGAAACACAAGTGCTGCGAAGAACATTGTAAACATAGAAAACACCACAAGAAACACCACAGAAAACACAGAAAGAGACATCATTCTGACAGTAAAGAGAGTTCATCTGGTGACGATCAGAATAAGAAATCATCGTCAGATTATTCCAAATCTAATGAAGATTCAGGGGATTCCAACGACAGATTGTCCACTTTAATAGCAATGGAGAAATCGCCGGATGATAAGATGAAGACGGTGATCAAGAAAGCGGTGTTGACGAAGAATCCTCTGGTGAAGACGGCGGTGCTAGACTTCAGTAACCTGGGGAAGGTGGTGGTCAAGAAAGACGAGAAGGATAACTTGAAGGACAGCGGGATTGGGCTGGAGGAGGAACCGGCGGCTTCCACTAGCGATGTTGCTAAGAAGGTAAGATTTTTTTTAATTTTTTTTTTTCCATTGTAAGTCTAGAACGTTAGTAATTTGATCTTGATTAAGTAATATGAAATGTTTGTTTAATTATTGATGGGTAATGATTTTTAATGTTAAAGTATGAAAGTTTGTTGTATGTATTTTCTTACGTCACTTTTGTTTACTTTCAAAGTTTGATCAATTGTATTGCCATGTTGGTTTTTATAAGTGTAAGGTGAGGATTCGGAGTCGAGTAGAAACGAGTGTTCAGCTTAAATGATGCTTTATTACTGCACTAAATACATGAGTACATGGTCCTTATATATATCCTATGAACTACGTACATAACTATATCTAGTATACACTACACCATCCATCGCATGTTTAAAAAAAAATAAACATTGTTTTTTTTTTGTTTATAATTACTAACTATACTTACCTAAAATGTTAACAAGTTACTTACACTAATAATATTCTAAGTTATAGAAAAATAAAAAACTACAAAAACATAAGTATGCATATAAAATACCTACAAAATACATGGTTTGGTGCGATTTTTATGCACCACATCTTCTTTTCCATTTTTAAGTATTTTTACATTACATCCTAAATCCTCTAAAACTAAATAAGGTCCTACATAAATGCTTTGCATCTTATTATCCGATACATTTCTTAACCATAAGTAACTATTGTTGCTATAGCTAACAGGCTTTGAATGGGAGTCATATTACTCCTTCCTTTTAAGTTTGCTGTTTATTAAATTAGTACGAGCATCTGCCTGTGCTAGCTCTAATCTATACTTTAATTCTAAAGGATAACTACCGTGATTATATAAGGGATTAACGTTACCATTTCTTAAGTTACTAGGAAGCATGCATAACTTACCGAAAACTAATTCATGAGGCGTGTACTTCGTCTCCGTGTGCACGGTGTTGTTATACGTAAAGCACCAGTAAGGCAACCAGTCGCTCCAAGAATTCGGTTTATTTTCGCATTGTATCCTTAAATAAGCACCCATAGTTTTATGCGAATTCTCTAGAGCACCGATTGACTCATGGTGATACGCTGTAGAGGGCAAATGAGTAATTTTTAGTAAATCACATACCTCTTTCATAGTGCTACTGATGAACTCGGTTCCTCGATCGGTGGCTAATTCTAATGGAATTCCATACCTTAGTACAAAGTTCTCTACGAATGATCGAGCTACAGTAACTGTATCTTTGGATCGTAAAGGATACGCTTCTACGAACTTTGACAGTTCGCACTGTAGGGTCAGCACGTAACAATAACCATGTTCATCTTTTGGTAAAGGACCCACTGTGTCTAAATAAACTTTTTCTAAAGCGCTATTGGCAGTAGTTGTTATTTCCATTGGCTGTTTAGTCGGTACACAATATTTTTGTTTTTGGCATTGAGTACATTTTGACACAAAATCTCGTATATCTTTTTCCATACTAGGCCAATAATAGTGCTTTTTAATGTTATTAGACATTCTCCTAATCCCCGCGTGGCCACTTGTGGGAAGTAGGTGAAAGTCATTAATTATTACGCGTCTATCATGTAAATTATTTATTCTTTGTATATTACTTAACACACATATTCGCGGTCCGGACCAAACGTCATAGCTATTTATTTCTTGTATTAAGCCCGCAATAAAATCTTTATTAAATTCATTTCTTATTATGCATAACTCTTTTACATTTATTTTCTTGCAAATTGAATCCAAATCTCTCGCTAATTCGGCTCGCGACAGTAGCGATTGAGATGTTGAATTGAAATACACACATGATTTGCTGGGCACGTAACTAAAATATTTAGACGTCTCTTTCACGAAATTCTCTCTCATAGCTTTTTTGTAATCCCTACATGACGTAACACATAACTCAGTAAAATTGCCCGGTTTTTTAATGATATCCACAATTCTTGGGTGATCAGGCCTCGAATTAGTGGGTATATTAACAACCGAAGAACTTGTACTGTCTGTACCTTGCATACTCTCAATCTTTCGTCTTTGCGCTCGTGTCATCACATTTATAACTTGCTCATTCATTTGTTTCAAATCCTCTGACGTAATATTTATGCGAGACAGAGCGTCTGCCACGGAATTCTTAGAACCTTTCAAGTACTCGACCGTAAAATTATACTCCTCTAATTGTAATCGGAACTTTAGTAATCTACTGGTAGGGTCTTTCATAGTAAACAAATACACTAGTGGTCGGTGGTCCGTTTGTACTTTAAATTTTCTGCCGTATAAATAGGGTCTAAAATAGCGAATGCTCCACACTAGCGCTAATAACTCTTTTTCAACTGTAGGGTAATTTAATTCTGCCTTATTAAGACTTCGACTAGCGTAAGCTACAGGTCGACCATCATCGTTGCATAAAACTGATCCTAAAGCTTTTCCTGACGCATCACATTGTAAAAGAAACTGGTTTTCCTCCGAAAAATTTGGATATTGAAGTACTGGTGGTTTAACTAAAGCAGACTTTAATATTTGAAAAGATTGTTCACACTCTTGGGTCCATATAAATGGTACATCTTTACAGCACAACTTATTGAGCGGATATGCTTTATCTGCGAAATTGACAATGAATTTACGGTAGTAACTAGCAAATGCCACGAAACGTTTAACTTCGTCGGCGTTCTGAGGAGTAGGATAATTATTTAGAACTTTAGTTTTTTCGGGATCTGGTAAAATGCCCTTTTCTGAAACTACATGACCCAGATATAGTATTTCTTTTTGTAAAAATTGGCATTTGGCAGGGTTGAGCTTTAAATTTACTTTCCTTAATCTACTGAAAACGTCTAATAAGTTTTGATTGTGTATAGCTAAACTTCTTCCGAAAACAACTAGGTCATCCTGATATACTAGACACTGTTCGTAATTTAGGCCGGACATGGCCACGGTCATCATCCGTGAAAAAGCGTTAGGGGAGGTTTTACAGCCTTGGGGAAGTCTGGTCATTTGATACTGATTTTTACTAGTTTGAAAAGCTGTAAGGGGGCGGCTTGATTTATCTAAATTTATTTGATAAAATCCCTGATACAAGTCTAGATGCGAAAAATATATAGAGCCTGATAAGGAGTCTAAAACCTCAGTTATATTAGGAAGTGGGAATTTATCGTCTTTTATTTGATTATTTAACTTTCTGTAGTCGATGACCACGCGCCATTTCTTCTGTTTCGAGGAATCTAATTTTTTGGGAACTAACAATAACGGACTCGACCACGCGCTTCTCGCCTCTTCAATTATTCCATCATCTAACATTCCTTTAATCTGCCTATCAATTTCAGCCTTTTGCGAGTAAGGTAATCTGTAAGGTTTTACATAAACTGGTGAACTACCCGGTTTTAATTCTATCGTCTGGTTATAAAGCATTGTGGTGGTTAATTTATCACCTGGTAGGAAAAAGACATCCGGATATTTTGCGCATATATTCTCAATGGATTTCTGTTCCTCTTCGTTTAATTTACTCAAATCTAATGCAGAAAACAACGACTTCACCCTTTCGGCATTCATAGTTGGCTTACTGAATTCACAAATAAAGAAATCGCTCAATCTACTCTTATTAATTGTAAAACGGCTTAAATTTACGTCGCTATCCCTTGTATTTAATATTTTAATGGGTATTTTACCCTGAATTGGTTTAACTATAGCGCTCGCAACATATATCCCCTCGCATAATTCCTGACTATTTACTACAAAATCCTCCGTAATACTAGTATCCATGTAATGTATGATTTCACTACGAGCGGGTATAGTTAAATAACTATTTGCCGATTCTGATGAGCTTCTAAACCCTATTTTAGCTAACTGTCCGCATTGCGATAGTAATCGTAAAGTGTTTGTTTCAAAATCAATATTGGCTTTATGCTTTGCAAAGAAATCTTGACCTAAAATACCATCTGCGCTACATGATAAATTCTCAAAAACAAAAAATGAATGTTCGAACTCACAGCCATTGTAATTTAATTTTAACATTACATATCCGTTAGATGTTACTTGTCCGCCTATACCTGTGACACATAATCTCTTATTATGGAACGGAATGTCCCAATTTTGTATGATTTCATACTTTATCGCGCATAAAGATGCTCCCGTATCCAATAGCCAATTGTAAGCGGTTTTCCCTATATTTAAGGTTACCCTATTTAAATCATTACACGTGTAAATAACATCAGTCTCGAAAAAAATGATTCAGCGATTCCGTATTTGGGGCACTCGGGTGTTGACCGGCCGAGCCATTCTCGGCGTGCCGTATCACGTGCAGGCTGCCACGAGCGGTGACCCCTCGGGCACGGGACCCGAAATACGAACCCCCTCGTGCCGGCCTGCCTCGTGACTTGTATCCAAGGCTGCCTCCTCGCGAGTTGCCTTGTTGGGGTTGAGGATATCGACCATAGGAGTACTGTCGCGGACCCCTTTGATTACGATGTCGATGGCCTCTGTACGAGTTGTGAGCAAAGCCTCTGTGGTACCTATTAAATGAGTTTTGTGAGCGGTACATACCCATGACCTCCGGTTGGCTGGACGTTGTCGGCCTCGATACATCTTCGTCCTGCGCAGCCTGGATAGCATCCTTCAAGCTGCTGAAGTTCCGCGCCGCAATGATGGTGCTGAGCCTTGGATCCTTCAAACCATCTGTGAACTTTTTAATGCACATTTTTTCGTTCAGCGGCTTAAGCACATCATAACTCGACGAATTACCTTCTGCCTGAGTTATAGTCAACTCAGAAAAAAGTTTCTCTATTTCGGATCCATACTGATCTATACTACGCCAGCCCTGACTTATATTTTGAAGTCGGGAATGGATTGCTGTAAAAGACTTTTTCGGTAAAAGTGAGTTACGTAAATCCCTTATAAGTAGCTCTACGGTCGTATATGTATCTGACATACGTAATTTCGCACTTTCAGACAACCTTCCTTTTAACACAAATGTAATTAGCGACTTTTTACCTGGCTCGTTCAACATACCCGAATACATGTCAACAGCATCTATTAATCTCTTTGTTGTTTCCTCAGTACCATCCATAAGTGGTATAAGACTACACGCTGACTTTAAATCGAACTCCATGGTGTCAAATTCACTATATTCGCTATCGCTACTTGTATTTCCTTCTGCCTCAGGCTTTGAACATAACTCTAATATTTCGTTATGCAAACTACTAATATTAGCATACAATTTATTGGTCTCCTCAATAACTCCTGATTTTACGTCCTTTAGTTGGGAAAACTGTGCAATAAAATTATTACACCTATTGATAATATCATTAACTTTTGACAGTTGATTTTTTGTTATGTTACCTTCAAACCTTGATTTCCCTTTTTTAACTAAATATTTTCTTATTACGATTAACTCTTCGTAACATTTCAATAATTCATCTGCCATCACAAAATTATAACTACTAGTTTAATATACCTATTTTAACTTACATTGGCGTCACATTACTGTCCTTAGATTGCTTCATATGAAACTTTGTTCACTATATCACTTAGTAGCAATTGTTTTTCAGTCCGTTGAAACTCTATCACAAAAAAAAAATTCCGATAACACACACTTCACGATACCCGCTATCCGTTAACACTTCACTCAAACACTTATAGGAGCCGTACGAGCAGTGGCGTAACTAGGGGGGGGTTGGAGGGGGCACGTGCCCCGGGCGCCATCCAAGGGGGGGGCGCCAAAATGGGCAAAATACCTCCCATAGAAAATGGACCAGCCAAAATGTAGGACACAGCCAAATTTTTTTTTCGCGACTTGCTCAGTATAATCCCAAAACCTCCCTGGCAACGGAAATGCAGTTATTTTTTAGCCACCCTATATACAGGCTGGTCCAAACCTTGACGTCCAAAATATTTTTTTAGAATCGTCGTCGTGGGTTATCAGAATATACCCCATGTATGTTGGCCGATTTTTCGTAGTTTACGCGAGTTTAACTTTTAACTTTTGTCAAGAAATTCCGGTGTGAAGCTTTGCTTTGCTTTTATGTATTCTAATAATTGTTCGTGGTATTTGCACTGATAACATGAAATAGCAATGGGGAAGTGACCCCATAAAATAATAGTAGAAATAACAAAAGAGGACTTTTTTAATGAATTACTAATTTGGAAGCTTCCCACCTCAGTTCCTTTGACCGGCGACTCTAAAAAATTAGGACAATTAAGTATCACTTTTTTGATCTTTTAATAAAACTTAGGGTCTAGGAGTTTCTAAAATAACAAAAAGTCCTTTAAATTGCTTGTATTATTATTATTATTTATTTATGTAAGGGCAACATCTAAGCTTGACATGCTTGAACGTAAAAGTTTGTCTTTTTAGGGTTCCGTACCCAAAGGGTAAAACGGGACCCTATTACTAAGACTCTGCTGTCCGTCCGTATCTCACGAACCGTGCACCTGCGTCTGCACCAGGCTGTATCTCACGAACCGTGATAGCTAGACAGTTGAAATTTTCACAGATGATGTATTTCTGTTGCCGCTATAACAACAAATACTAAAACCAGAATAAAATAAAGATTTAAGTGGGGCTCCCATACAACAAACGTAATTTTTGACCGAAGTTAAGCAACGTCGGGCGGGGTCAGTATTTGGATGGGTGACCGTCTTTTTGCCTTTTTTTGCATTATGGTACGGAACCCTTCGTGTGCGAGTCCGACTAGCACTTGCCCGGTTTTTTTTCCCAAGTCAGCCAAGTGAGGATGCTGTTTTTTTTTAACAACTGTGCCGTTTATCAAGGATTATGTTACAAAAAGAAACATTCAATAAAGTTCAATAGTTTTTTTTTTTAAATTAAATCTTCACCCCGGAATTTCTTAAAAATCATAATTCGAAAACTGCGAAACGTCGGCTAGCATACATATTCGGATAGCCCACAGCGTGAGGAATTTTGAAAAATTTTGGACGTCAAGGTTTGGACCATATATAAGACATGCCGTGCTAACATCCCTCGTTCTGTGATACTAGAATGTCGTGAATAACCTGTGTCAGGTATTGAGATCATTCTATACAGAGTTTCGGTGTGGGATCGGGACAATTTAGTCCAATTCAATCCCACCAAGACTCAATTTTGCGCGTTTAGCGCTAAGAAAACCTCATTTTTCAAGGCACATGCCTTCCCATGTCAGGGAGTATTGGGAGCCTCGGTGTTGACATCTCCATCAGTGACGTCCAATAATTTTTAATTTCACCTTGCTGGGAAGGCTGCGCTCGTATCCAAAAAAACTCGGTGTGCTCAATAAAGGGAGGCGATACTTTACTCTGGGGTGCGATCCCAAACTCACAAGCGATATTGAACCTTTAAGTCTAAGGAGATCTCCAAAAAATAAGTGTACCTATAAGTTTTAAAATGGTCGGCAACGCGCATGTAACGCCTCTGGAGTGTAGACGTCCATAGGATGCGGTGACCGCTTACCATCAGGTGGGTCGTAAGCTTGTTAGACACCGATGTACTAAAAAAACACTTATTTGTCTCAAAGTAAAAAAGTAACCCTTTCGTTAGTAGCAAATTTGGTTCCTGCCCCGGGCGCCATATTCTCTAGCTACGCCTCTGCGTACGAGCAGCACGCTGCAGTTCAGCTAGAGCGACCTCCTGGCGCATCCATTTCTTGTGGGTTTTCTTACACCTTCTGTACAGGGCGTAGCCTCCTCCAATGACGAATATGACGAGCATTATACCCAGGATAATATTAGTGGTACTTGCGTGGAATCGAAGTTCGTCGGTGCCCGCAGAAGCCTTATTGTCACCTCCGGCCGCAGTTTGTGCGATGATGAAACTTTGACTCAGCAACAGCATAACCACTTAACCGTGAGAAACAGCATTACGTTATTTAATTGTTCTATTAATCGTCCACTTGAGCTATGTTTACATTGTAATTAATTGAGCTCTCAATATCACTCGGTGACTGACCGCACGCGCGACACCGTATATGGCAGGATCGCCATGTAAGGTGAGGATTCGGAGTCGAGTAGAAACGAGTGTTCAGCTTAAATGATGCTTTATTACTGCACTAAATACATGAGTACATGGTCCTTATATATATCCTATGAACTACGTACATAACTATATCTAGTATACACTACAATAAGAGTGATGCTTTTATTTCATAAGTGTTGCGATTATTCAATGAATGGATTCGTGAGTGGGTTTTGACTAGGCGGTTTGGTGGCATAAGATAAGGCCCGTAGGTTCCTTTCACGGGTGCCGTAGTTTAAAGGATGACTCACGTTAGACCGGGCCGCGTCCGACCCGGAGCCTCCGGCGCATCGTTTTCTATGAAAAGCATCACGTGATCGCCTGTCATGTCATAGAAAAGTAAGCACCGGCGAGTCATCCTTAAGTCAATTTGATGGTTAAGTGCCGTCGTTATGTACTTAAGTGACGGTTCGCTCCGTTCGCCCGTCACGTTTGTTATCGCACATATTCGGTTCGTCGCTCGAATATGTGTCATCGGACGATTAGATCGGATCTACCTAAGCACCTATAGAGCCTTTGACGGTTCGGGACATGCCGTGTCGTATTCGTAATACAGTTGAAACCCTTTATATTCCAGAAGAGCAAAAAGCGCACAGTGTCAGGCGCATCGTGCGGCTCAGAAGGTGGAGGTGGCGGCGGCGGCGTGAGCAAGATGGCCGCCTTCCTGCCCGGCGCCGCGCTGTGGCGCTGGCGCGGCGCGCCCTACCGCCGCACCGCGCGCCCGCGGCACAGGAAGCTGTTCTACCGCGCCATCGCCAGGGGGGAGGAGATCCTCAACGTGAGTACACGAAACGTTCTCGATGTTCAGAAAATTTCACACTTTTGGTGGGCGGAATGTTCGCGAGCCCGGACGAAGCGCTGCGGCCCTTCGGTTCCTGACCGCTGTGGTTATTATGTTAGTGATCCTGTCGGTCATATCGTGCCTCATGGTCGTAATCTATTTCCAGGTCGGCGAGGCGGCAGTGTTCCTGTCGACGGGCAGACCGGATCGCCCGTACATTGGGCGGATCGAGGCGCTCTGGGAGGCCCGAGGAGCTATGGCGGTGCGAGTGCGCTGGTTCTACCATCCCGAGGAGACTACGGGATGCCAACCTTTGCACTACCCGGTAAGACTGGCTAGAAGATTATCCTTACAGACACCTCTGTTACAGCAAGTAGAACTGATCATCCATACATCGGCCCTTTGGGAAGCACGCGAAGCAATGGCCGTGCTAGTGCGGTGGTACTACCATCCCGAGGAGACTACGGGATGCCAACCTTTGCACTACCCGGTAAGACTGGCTAGAAGATCATCCTTACAGACACCTGTCTAGTACAACAGGTAAAACTGATCGTCCATACATCGGCCCTATGGGAAGCACGCGGAGCAATAACCGTGTGAGCACTCGGCGATCTGGCGGTGCGAGTGCGATGGTTCTATTTACCATCCCGAGAATACTACGGGATGTCAACCTTTGCACTACCCGGTAAGACTGGCTAGACTTAGGTCATCCTTCCGAAGAAGTTGGTGCATACATTGACCGTATAAAGCTCTTTGGAAAATACGCGAGGCAATGCGAGTGCGATGATTTTGCCATCTCGAGGAGACTACGGGCTGCCAACGTATACACTATGTCATACTTAAGTAGACATGTTAACATGTTCTTAGATAGGTAAACAAATACATTGCGCATATTAAGGGATTTTGAGAGGCACGAGAAGGAGTCTCTTTCAATCACGTGGTGTTAAAGAATGACAATTCACGTGAATTCCATTCCATAATACGATGCACAACATGTTTAAATATCTCGTATCGAGACGCTCTAAGAAACTCTCTTAAGTTAGTCTAGAGTTCTACATTGATATTCGTACATCTATCCTATATAAGTTAGCGACGCAACAGGCAGGTACTGTATTCGTGATAACTTTTTATGAAAATTGCTCCCTCGTTCCATAACCACATACGTGTCGTGTTTAATGCATCTCATTATATATCAGTTGCATCAACAACTGTAACTTTATGAATTTTAGCCCTAGTTTCCCGCTTTACTTATCTGCTCCCTTTATTTTTCCAGGGCGGCCTATTCGAGTCCCCTCACACGGACGAGAACGACGTCCAGACCATCTCGCACAAGTGCGAGGTGCTGCCGCTCGCGCAGTACAAGGCTCGCATGGGCGACGACCCGGCGCGTTACTCCAGCGTCTACGACAACAACGACGTCTACTATCTAGCTGGACATTACGATCCCACGCAACAGACCTTGAATATGGAGGCAGATATACCCGTTAAAAGTGCTTAGATCGATTTAGAGTCAAATATCGAGATATATTGATAGTGAAATGGCTAAGATTTGAGGGTGCGTTAAAAACTAGGCGATTCCAATTATGTCGCTTATCTAATAATACCGCTAAACACGTGCAATTTTAAATTGTATTAAAATAAATTTTACCTACTACTCAGCCTAAGTCAAAAATCATGAGAACCATTACAAGACTGACAGACGAATGATGTCAAAATGATCGCTCTTAAGAAGACCGCCTGTTGTTACCTCTATCCAATTATTTTTATTTGTTCCTTTATTTGCTTTGTAAACTGTGTGCAAAACTGTGCGCTCTACTCATTTTGTAACGACGTCCAGACCATCTCGCACAATGCTCGCTTCTCGCATAGTACAAGACTCGGATGGGCAAAGGCCCGAATTTTTTATTCTTGTCAAATGAATGAATCTTTCCAAAGTTTGCTACATAACAAACAAAAATAATTGCAGAGTGTAAAGTGGTTTTTGAAAACATTATGACAGAATTCTTTATTTGAACCTTTATTAGCTAATCCATGTTCCTTTAATACCTACCTATTGCACTCGAATGGTGTTGTTAGATAACCGACGATTGATTGAAGAAATGCCTAAATGCTGCGAGTCTAGCCTTTCAGACAAACCAACTATTTGACCTTGAGCGTAACATCTATTCTGAACGAATGGGAAAGCGCTTAATACCAGTTCGTTGACCTTTCGATTCGTTGGCGCTATTTGGACGTCAAGAACATTTTGACAACTCCTAAGCGGCGATGGTCTCCTAGTACCGGTACCAACTGTATAACGGTTCAAAACCAGTGAACGAGGTCAAACGGAAACAATGAAGCTCTTTGGCGACTCTGTTGCCTTGATAACGATTTTAACAAAAATGATGGCGAAAGTAAAAAAAAAAAAGTGCGATGGCACAATCTTGATCAGTGATCATTTATTTTGATTAAACGGGACTTTGGATGGTAAATTAAGATCTTAGTTTATATTTATTGCGTCTATTGTCTGATTGCTAGGTAGCAAGATGCATAAGAACGGAAATAACTTTTGTTACGGTGATATTTAAATGATACCCGTTTAATTAAAATAAAGAATGAGAATTTTACAATTTTAATTAATATAATCATGATCAGTGTTTAGATTTAATTTCTCCGACGTCACATTTGTGTTAGCGGTGGTAGTTTTTAAAATGGAAGTACACATTTTCTATATCTCGATGTTAGAGTCAGTTTCAGTAGATCCCCAGTGAAACTCCTGAAACGTTGCACGTAGCTTGAATGACTAAACAAGTCACTTATACAGGTCTTAAAGTACAATCTAGATTTTTGAGGCTCAAATTTGTGACATTTTTTCAGATTTACCGTCCTCTTTGGAGACGATCTATATAAAGTACGACTCATGTTAGTTACCCTTGTTACGTTTATAATAGTGATTTTCAATTCGGAATGTTTTCCTTGGGCCGAGTGTGAGAGGCGAATTGAGACAATATAGACTTTTTGACGAGTGTTATTAGGTCGAAATTGGAGTGACCGATTTGGTGATGACGATATGTGATTTATTTTTTATACGTGTAACGCTGTAATCTCAGTGTTTAGATAGCTGCATATGCTAATAGATTTTACGTATTTCTCTCCCGGCGTGTATCTTTTTAAATGCAATACTTTTTCAGCTAGTCCTTTGTTCAAAATTAACCAGTGTCTATTTAGTCGCGGTGGGAGGTACTTTGACTCTTTGTTATATTGTTTTTCGCTATTTTATATTCTTGTTTAATAATTTTATGTTATCGAAGTATACATTTATATCGGAATGGTGCTAGACGCTTGATATAATTCGGTTATGTTCGCGGTAGTTAAGACTGTATATACTTAGATAAGTTTGGAAATTAAGTATACTGTATTTTCCACAATTTCGTGATTGTCGGCTTGCTATAAAATTTGCCATTTTTGTCAAAATTGACTTTCTATGTTTTTATGTATTTGTAGTATTTATGGTATGATTTCCACAGGGTAAGCCCTCCTTTGTACCCTTTTATCATATCGAGGACGGTTGAAGGGACTGAGACAGGGAGTATGGATCGACCAGGATAGGTAGGTAGGTAGGTTTTGTACGGAGAGGCCAAACGTTTGTAAGAAAATGTGGGAAAGGAATCAGCCTTAAATGTAAAGTTACTCAGTAGGATCGTAGATTATTGTCCTCTACTTACGGCATAGCGCCTGTACGTTGTACTTTTCCTTGTCAGATGTACTTTTATTTCTAAGTCTACATTTAAGTTATTTTAAGGACTTCGTTTCGTTAAATACAAAATTATATAAAGGATAATTGCAACTCTAAAATTTGACACCTATATGTATAATAAAGAAAACGAAAAGTGCGAATTTGGAAACAATATTGAGATAAATAGTATTTTTATAATATAATGACTATAATGAGGTAACGTTTTATTTTATCTGAAGCAAAGCTATTATAAAATAAGTACAAACTTGTTGATGATTTTGTGGCTCGGCCCAGTCACCCACATGCTCGGCGCGGGACGTTCGCGGCCGGCGCCGCTAGGTGGCGCTGCTACATTTATCGTTCTGATTGCCTAATGGGAGTGCCATTGTATTTCCAATCTCCTATTAGTCCAATGCTATGCTATTCTAGTGCCGGCCGTGAACTTTACCAACATCCCTAATTAATTATTGTATTCAAAGGGAAGCCATAAATATTACAATTAAAGATTAATAATATATCAGCATTGATAATATAAAGATTATAAATACGCTTAAATAAAATATTTTTGGCTGACTCAATTGTTTTATTTAATACCAGCGGCGAGACTTACTTTACAGGCGAAATTAAGTGTTTACAATAAATTAATTATCATCATTATTCATTAATGTACTTCACAAAATAAAATTATGCTATAAGAATTTCTCTAAAATCCCAATTCCATTTACTAAAACACCTTATCACCTACTATGAGTAAATTAAATTCTTATTTCTAATCGGCTTTCTAGCACAAACATTATTTTGGTACGAATATTATGTGATCAAATTACTGTATTTCTAAACAGCAAGGCTGTGTTTTCTAAGATATTTCATGTCCTAAAAGAGTAATTTCGTACCATTATCCGAGACGATACAATGATAAGTAAAAAATAGACAAGATTTTTTTCTCCAGATTTGACAGGTCACACAGCGGAATTTGCAAGTGCAACGACTTCATATAAAATCACCCAAATTTTAAATTATGATCTAGAAAAGTCATTTAAATTAATACAAGTATTTGCAAGAAAGCGTCCTTAAAGCTAAACCTTAACTAAAAACCCTTTGTCCCCGTTTAGGGTCAACAAAGAATCTCACTCCGTCCATTGCTGATGATCTCATAAGTCTCATCATCGATGATCTTGTAGATGTCCTGGCGGTAGTTCTGCAGGTTGTGGAGGAAGCGGTTTGAGCTCTCTTCCCGGATTTTAGTGATGACTGAGGGCAGGTTTTTGGTTTGGGCTTCGTTGGCTAAGGAGGAGTAGTACTTTTCCTGTGGACAAGGGAAAGTAATGGTTAATTGAGGTAAGACGTGAGGTAAAACTGCATATGTTTTAAGGAGTCTTAATGAAATCTTATGAAAACAAAGTACTTCAAAGTAGGTATCTGAGATTGGTAAAAAAACGCTAGGTAGTGTAAAAGGTGTAGTGATTTGAAAATATTAACACTACAAGATAAGTATGAATGTAGTAAATGTGGGAAATCAAGGGCGAATTGTTGTATGATTGTGCTACTACCAATATAACCGTTGCAAGTTTATTGTTGACATAATAGCTATTTCAAAACATACATTTGTATTGGCAACATACGAATCGATATGTCAGGCGTCCGGTTTACCTCTACCAGTGTAGGTATCAGTAGTAAGTCGTTAGGCCGATAGGACCGGTTCCTAACTACATCTAATCGCTATATATTTACAACAAAAAGCCGTTATCCGCGAATACTAGGTATGTATAGACGCGAGAAGTTGAACTATCACAGCCGCAATCGATTATGGCCTTTATAACTAGCACTTAAAGACGTTTAAAGTCCAGTATAAACTGTTATTGATAAAGTCATTTACAGTTGGTGTTGCAATCAGTGCTTGACGCACAGTGAAAGGATCAAGACGTGGTGGGCGTGTTATAGTGTTAGTTTAGCTGCTGACGACTTATGCGGTCCTGGTACTTTGGTAAATAGAAACGTTCATTGATTGATTTTTGTTAAATAGTGTTTTTGTTAAATAAATGGTTGTTGTTGTTGTTTTATTTATCGTCCTTGCAGAAATTAACTTTGAATTATTTCAAGGCCAAATTGTACGATATCGATTGCATTTTTAAATCGACTTCTTTCTTCTTTGAAGTTCTGTTTGTTTTTTTAATGAATTAAAAAAGGGGATGATAATTTCGCAAATAGGCTGTTGGATAAAAACGCAGGGCAAGGAATTGCAGGATAGATGATGACGATGATGTCAAAAACCTTAGGTAGGTGTTCAAGGTAAAGTTTAAACACTTCACCATCAGTAAGTTCATTTTTTTTTTCTGGGAATCAATGTTATGAAAGCAAAAGTGGAACACATCTAAACATATATGAATATGCATGTTCAAATCTAAAGGCGTGTGAGAGTCCAAGGCCAAGGTCAGATGGAGCAAATGCTCCCATAGATGGTGTAACTGCGCCTACACTAGAATTACTGACCAAGCAACAGCGTCTAGAATTAAGTAACTATATGGTGTAAAGCGTAAGGGTTGGAGTATGTCAATGTCAGGAAAAGAAACGACATTGAAGGTGGAAGGGCAGAGGCCCTTCCCCTCCCCCCAAGGCATCCTGATCATAACAGACTCGTTTTGTTAGAGAGTGAGTCTTCTGTACCTAGTACCTACCTACTATTATTTATTCTGTGCCCAAGCTGCCAAGGTTTATATTGAGGGTTAAAGAACCCTCAATATAAACCTTGAATTTTAGTGTAAGTAGGTGCAATTGCCACCTCTGAACCCAATTGACCTTAGGTATCACGTGGGGTATCCATATCCATAAAATACGTCACACGTTAAGTATGACTGTTAGGAGAGAGGAAGGTGGTCAACAACTACCCCCCCCCCCTGTACTCCCTAAACTCTTACCCCCTTATTCATAAACGTTTGCTAAAGTTAACAAGGCGATAATAATCGTTTGTCCCTTTCCATCATACCAATACGTCGGAAAGGGACAAACGATTATTATCGGCTTGTCAGATTTAGTAAACGTTTATGAATAAGGGGGTTATTCCCTACACCTTCAATTAACGGGACCTACTCGTAATATGTGGATGTCATTACTAGAAAAAGTAGATGAAATAGTACATTCAAGATTGATAAGAGAGCAAAATATTAAGTATATTCAATCCTAAACAACGTGAACGATTGTAATATTATATTCTATAAACAACAAATACAGGGTGTCCCAGAATTCGACGTGAAGCCGTAAACGGATGATAGACCAAGTCATAACAGTTATCATAAAAATACAAAAAAAAATCCAACTCATGTTCTTTAAAAATTATGGTCACTTTAAAAATTCACTAAAAAATCCACACCCTGTAATTATTCAAGATTACACAATAATAAAAAAATTAGAATACATTATGGAATTTGTAATAACAAGAGTTAAAGAACCATTACAGGGTGTGGATTTTTTAGTGAATTTTTAAAGTGACCATAATTTTTAAAAAACATGAGTTGGATTATTTTTTTTGTATTTTTATGATAACTGTTATGACTTGGTCTATCATCCGTTTACGGCTTGACGTCGAATTCTGGGACAACCTGTATAATACAATCCCGAGAGTATCGAGGGATTATAAAATAGAATCTTGGGCGTAGTGAGGGATTCAAGTGTGTCACGCCTAAGATATGAATAATTTTGCTACCACGTGACGCATATCTACGGCTTTTCACATCACTTATGAGCAAATTATTCTGTTTCAAAAGAAACATTTTAGTTTGATCCCTCCTAGTAGGGAAGGAAAAACTCTTTTCACCTCAGCAGCTCGAACAAGGGTACTTTGCTTCTTAAAAACAGTGAGCAAAATGCGATTTTGCTCACTGAGTAATTTTGTCTCACTCAGTGAGCAAAATCGCATTTTGCTCACTGAGTGAGACACATTCAGTGAGACAAAATGACATTCAAGTGACCTTTATAGTCAAATGTCATTTCAACATGCGGGGTCTAATACAAGTTCGATATACTTGGGTTCTATTATCTCTGTCCCTCTAGGTATGTTCTCACTGCTTAGGGTGAAAAATTTTGTGTACTACACGAGATCAAAGTTATTTACATCTCGTGCGCTTTTGAATCCCTCACTACGCTCAAGATTCTAAATTAGATTCACTCGCTACGCTCGTGAATCTATTATAGAATCTTTCGCTTGCACGTGACTCAAAATAAGCACTCGAAGAAATATCAAACTTTGATCTCTTGTTGTACAAATAACTATTTCCGAGATGTAAAGAAAATACTTATACCTATTCATCATCTGTAGGTAAGTACCTGCTGTAAACATTTTCAAAAGACTACCTTAATAAATACTAATCCTTTGAGTGGGCAATGAAATGATACCATATTTGTATGTCCGATCTTAAGTAAGTATATAGTTGTGTACCTATATACCTACCTATATATGTGTTATGTTTTGTTCTTAGATCAGTTAATAGTTAATTAGGTCAAAGTATCAATAAAGTTATCAGTCCATTGAAAAACAAGAATATCGACTGTATATTTATTATCGATAACATATGTCTACTTATTTAAGATATAAGCACTTAATAAAGATACTAAAATGATACACGTGTATGTGCCAGTAAAGTACCTAGGTACCTATAGCTACTGTTGAATAAATAATTGTATAAAACAATAATTTCTTTTATATTTCCCAGTAAAACTTAAAATACTCGTTTACATGTTTAAAAACTACCTACCTACTCCACCAGACCTTGTCTTATATTTATTTTAATTAATAAGTCAGGGATAATAATTCAATTATTATATTAATTATTATCCTCGAATTTTAGTTCTAGTATAAATAGAAAACTTAAATCAGTTTTTAAATTTTTTCTATTTTAATGTAAAACTTGAGAGGTTTTCTATAACTTAGATCCTGTCTGGAGAAGACGTGACAAACTTCAAGATTTTTCCTTCCTGCTAAAAACTTGTCCTAAGACTGCATAGTTAGACCAAGAAAAGCCTGCAACGATTCTGATACATACGCAGTGCTAAAGTGTCATTCTATGGAACTTGCTAACTATGTAAGCAAACCGCCATATTGAAATTGTCAAAGAATGATGAATTTACTAGTGACTTTTGTTTACATAGTTAGCAAGTCACATAAAATGACACTTTTGTGTTATTTAATATGTCATAATTTCATAGAAGTTCGAAATTTAAAACAACAATTGCACTGTGTGTGCTGTATTAAAATCGTTATCGCTATATCTTGGTCTAACTCTATACTATAACTAACGGAGTAATTTACCGAGATTGCTGATAAAATAACAAAAAACATTCTAAGCTTTAGTGTAACAAACAAAATGATCATCATCAATAACGCAGTAGATGTCCTGGCGGTAGTGGACGAGGTCATCCAGGAACTTCTGGCTGCTGTCGTTGTGGATCATCGTGAAGACCGCCGGGAGGGGCGCAGCCCCACTCTCGGTCGACAATGAGACGTAGTACTCCGCCTGTACGGTTATAATAGACATGGACGGCCATTACCCATGTAACCATTCCGGTCGCAGAATCGCAGAAAGTAGTAACTAAATGTCAGATGTGTCGTTACGGTGCCGACTGTGTAGTTTTGGGTTACTTATTGTAGTACCAGTGTGCACGCAATGCGGCCAGAATTTGTGACCAAAATGTATAGTGCGTAGACTCTTCCCCATTTCTGGTAACGGTGTCGTAACGGCGACGACACTACGAAGAATTGTGACCGGAAAAAACGATTTCGACTCATTTGTGTCGTATCGGCGGCCGAAAATGGTTGTATGGGTACCACAGACACGGTCATGTCATAAAGCTACACCGTTGATGCGGCCGATGTCACTGTCAATGCAAGTTCTAATCGCGGCAGCAACGCGGAAACAAAAGCAATTCAATTGATCAAGGAAATTGCCATTGATATCGCCCATCGCTGCAGCAGTAATGCTGCTGTAATCGCTATCCCAATGTAACATGTAACTGTGCCATCCAAATGTCACCTTAGGGTAACATTCCATTTCTAACCGCAGCTGCACTACCGGTACTGAACGCATCGCTGTCATTGTCAATTTCCATAGTAAAATGAACAGTAATGCAGCTGTCGTTGGAAATGGACTGTCACCTTAAGTGTCGATGGCTGGCTGACGTTCCATTGTAGGTATTTGTATGTTAACAATGTCGAAGTGTTACGAAGGAGTTAACAGGCTGCCGGGTTCAAGTTATTTTACTTAAACCTATTCTAGTTGTGAAAAATGCAGGCTACCGTGGGCAACTGTGACGGAAGCCTCTCATAAGAGGCTTATGGTCCCAGCAGTGGGTCCATAATAGGTAACGCCAAATAATACTCAAAATGTCTTCTTCTTCCTGGCGTTATCCCGGCATTTTGCCACGGCTCATGGGAGCCTGGGGTTCGCTTGACAACTAATCCCATGATTTGACGTAGGCACTAGTTTTTACGAAAGCGACTGCCATCTGACCTTCCAACCCAGAGGGGAAACTAGGCCTTATTGGGATTATTCCGGTTTCCTCACGATGTTTTCCTTCACCGAAAAGCGACTGGCAAATATCAAATGATATTTCGTACATAAGTTCCGAAAAACTCATTGGTACGAGCCGGGGTTTGAACCCGCGACCTCCGGATTGAAAGTCGCACGCTCTTACCGCTAGGCCACCAGCGCGATTACTCAAAATGTATTAGATCAAAAAGTCATACTCGGAAAAAAAAGTTCCAATAATTTATTGGTGGAAGATATAAAAGACCGAAATTTACTGAATGTGCTCGTCGGTAATGGAAGCCGTAACTTATGATAAACCGAGTCGATAATTCTGGACCTTTCCAAGACGGGATATTTTACCTTGGTAGCATAAGATAACCCTGATATCAAATGCAATAGCAACACGTCGGCATTGCAAGTTCATCCGTCTATCAGCCGTTTACCCTGACTTATCTTATATGTGGACCTTCTTATTTCTTCCGTGAGGAAAAATACTATTTATTGCCTGTGCCAATATGTAACAAAGCTTTTGTTTTGATTGTGTAAAAAAAAAGATCAAATGAGTGTTCAGAGGCTCGATAATATTTTTTGGGTTGGCCGGTTAGTTTTTCAAAATTAATTTCCACAACGAATAGATGATTTGGAATTGTCATCAATCATCATCATGTCATGTCATCATTTAGAACAAGACCAGAAGTAGACCAATGTAGAAAACGCTCGACGCTCAAAAACGCTTGAATACCAGGATCCAGATTTAAGAAAATTCTAGGTACATAAATAATTCAAACTAACCTGTATTGCTAGAGTTTGAGGTTTTTGACGATTCGAAATTCACGGGCTGGATGGCAAGAAGAGGAGAGGACGTACGCCTATGTGAGGTAGGTACATATAGATGTAGGCAGCTTGAGCAACCCCATCTTTTGCGGCTTGTAGATCTCGGGCGTGTGGGTTAGAGAGCATGGAAAGGATGCCTACAGTTGTCAGGCCCCACAGCTATAAGGATGCAACATAGATTATGAATAAAAGACTTGTTAGGTTTACCTGGTCTGGCCCCATCATATGCGTCTGCCGCTTGGTGTACCCTCGCGCCGCTCGGTCTAGCTTTTCTTCTTCCCAATCCCGTGTCATCGCCTCTTGTGAGGGCAGTTTGAAGGTGCCGTTCATTGACCTCACGTAGTACCGGACCTGCACATAAATAAAATAGTAACTTGAGGCTTTACGTCGTTTTTCACTAGATACTCACAAAGTTGCTATCGCCACGACACCACACGTTACAAGTAAATAAACAGTTGTACAGATAGGGGTTCATCTTGGTTTTCCCTATAGACCTTAATGGGGATGGGACCTACGCGATACGCAAATGTTTGAATTTCTTCGAAGATCTATCTAGCAATGTACAAATTGCAGAACATTCCCAAAAAGCGGAAACGTTCTCGAGAATGTTCTCAGAACATTCCTGCAACATGGAAATTATTGTTTAAACAAGAGAATATACTTGAAATAAAGTTTAAATAGGCATAACTTAAAACTAAATGTTATTATGCATATGACGGAGGCACCACGGGCAGCACGGGTGTTTACACAGGATGGCGGGTGGGCGTAGTATCTCAATGTATTACTTCACAGCTAACTCAGTATGCTACCAGTGCATGAAATAAACTTTCGGACTTGTTAACCATACTAGTGCCTACTAAAATATCTAGTCGCTATTGGGATGTATTTGGATAGCACTCAAACAAAAGGATCGCATAAAATCGTTCAAGTCTTTATTCACATCTTTTGAAAACAACACTAACTTCTTCTCTTTACAAAGGTAAGCTTCTAATCACACGTAAGAAATCAAAATAACACTTTAACACTTAGCTAAATGGTTAAAGAAAGTTGGATTCTATAAGCTTTCAGAATAATCCTTCAGGTATAAGCCTTCAGGAACGTGGCGAATTAGGCACGAGGTTGGCTAACGTCCGATCTCTAGCGCGGTCCGGTCTCTAGCGCGGTCCGATCAAGTCTGATTACGGAGCCTCACCGCTCCCGCCTTTTAAGTCGAGCAGGCACACCTGCTCGACCGGTCCACCAACATAACGACAAAACTACCAACTCGTGCCTACCTTCACCCAAGAGAACCCTCTTGACGTTCCAAAGCCTTCTACCTGTCATTTTAGTTCAACAACACGCCAATAGATGGCGTTACTCTCTACGCAACATTATGAATTTCGTTACAACCCAGTAATACGTAGCCAAACATTGCTAATCGACTTTATACAGGCGTCTTTAACTATGAACTGTAACGCTGCAATACGTCCTTCTGGAGTCACGCTCCGACACGGCCGTCCTGCGGTACACACGTCCTCGTGTGTGGGTGTATGCATTTGCTTCTGAAACAAGATACACAGCACAGTATCATATCGCTCGGTCACTCCCGACCAACAATTTGTGTCTCATTCATTTCATCATCGAATAAAATCAATGATCACATGTGATTCTTATTGCTCGGCTAACCTGACCAATTATACGGTCGGGGTAGATAAAACAAAAACAGGGTCACCAAAGACAGTCTTTCAATCAATCTAGATCTAATGATCGCAACAGCAATTGCACAAATGTACTGTGTCTAAATTACACTCGTTAAGTCTATAAAGCTCACAATGACCACCACCATCATGAACTCGTGACTGGACCACCATCCGATCATCTCGCAATGCTACACTCACAATGACCACCATCATCATGAATGCATGACCGGACCACCATCCAATCATCTCGCAATGCTACACTCACAATGACCACCATCATCATGAATGCACGACCGGACCACCATCCGATCGTCTAGCAATGCTACACTCACAATGACCACCATCATCATGAATGCATGACCGGACCACCATCCGGTCATCTCGCAATGCTACATTCACAATGACCACCATCATCATGAATGCACGACCGGACCGGACCACCATCCGATCATTTCGCAATGCTACACTCACAATGACCACCATCATCATGAATGCACGACCGGACCACTATCCGATCGTCTAGCAATGCTACACTCACAATGACCACCATCATCATGAATGCACGACCGGACCACTATCCGATCGTCTAGCAATGCTACACTCACAATGACCACCATCATCATGAATGCATGACCCGACCACCATCGGGTCATCTCGCAAAGCTACACTTAGCAACACCAGCCGATGACACAGACCAAACGCACGCCACCACGTGTGGCCGCACAGCAACGGAAAAGAACATAAAAATCTACTTCCGGTGTTTTACGCCTACGTCTACGCTTGGTAAGTGTAATCTGACTGACTGTAACTGAACATTATGAATTGCACGATAACACATTTTAATCATTACAACTACAATAGACAATAACTTCGCTCGGTTATTCTGACCGTGCGCACTTGAGACCTTGTGACAACGTGTATTGAAACTCATAACTCCAAACGATCGCATTTAATCTCTATTCAAATGGTATACCAACTATACCATACACATTAAATTTCAACATCCATTGTCACAAAATTATCTTAAATCAACATCAAATAGCGCCGCACCAACGGCTCATCTTACTTTCGCTTTCTACTTTAGCTTTAAACAGAAACTCGCTCAAGAGTTCCAATCAGAAGTAAAACAACTCAAAATAATCCCAACGAAATGTGAACTGCTCACCAGATAATAAAGTATGATGCACGTGTCCAAGTCAAAGGTCGTGGTGGTGAAGTCCGACCCAAGCACGAAGGCTGATGCTTTCCGCCTTGCAGTTGCCGTTACTGTGGCAGATGGCGAGATGCACGATGTGGTTTATCGTAGCTGGCTGTTACTGAAATCATCATTTGTACGGTATCAGGTTTATCATGTATGCAGGTTATACTCCAAGATTTGTGAAATGCCCTAGTAGCGCACACAAAAGGCATGTTACCAATGGATACAGGACTTTAAAAAACTCAGAATATGATTTAAACTTCAATGAGTGTGTTTTATTTTATTCCATGAACAAACACGTGTTCCTAAAATGAGTAAAAAGGTAAAAGGGCCAATACGAAAAGTGACAGCTAATTAGTTACGTTCGACTGTTATGCTTCGCCATTACACTCAAAATAAAAATCACTAATAAACAATCAGAACGAAACCTGTCCTTTTATTTCCAAATCTCCATCACAGAAGATTCTGCACAGCTGCTTCTGTGTTACAGGCGTGATGGCATCTGTAAGTTGTCTCTGCTCAGGTTGCAGCACACTGTAACATTAATTTTCACATGCGTAGCTCATGTTTTCAAAGTAAGCACGATTTGTTATCTATCACGGCATTACGGGCAATTACTTGTCGCAGCTTATTAATTACAAAACGATACAAAGGATGTCATAATTTTTAATAGGAACATTTTCTACCAGTTCATTTCTATTTTCATTAAAAATCCATTTTTGAGGGTAGATTCACAAGTAAGCGATGAAATAATATCACGTCGTGATAGTCGATAGTTGGTTTTAATTAAGAATATGGATTTCACAACAAAATAACTCAAGATCACTTTGATTTACATGGATTATAAAAAACAATTATAAAGAAACGTCGCGATACCAGAGATAACGTCACGTCACGACTGCTCTGTTCGACTGTCTCAATCATAATTCACAATTTCACAATAATTCACATCAAATAACATAATGAACTGCACTCACCTTTCAATTAAGGTTAGACACGTGAGCTTACCATTACCACGTGTCTCGATGTAGGTCACCAAAAACACACCGTAAATACACCGCACTCCCACGTGGCTGTGTAAGCAATACATGAGACTCGGCATCCCACTTCTGATGACGGAGGCACCACGGGCAGCACGGGTGTTTACACAGGATGGCGGGTGGGCGTAGTATCTCAATGTATTACTTCACAGCTAACTCAGTATGCTACCAGTGCATGAAATAAACTTTCGGACTTGTTAACCATACTAGTGCCTACTAAAATATCTAGTCGCTATTGGGATGTATTTGGATAGCACTCAAACAAAAGAATCGCATAAAATCGTTCAAGTCTTTATTCACATCTTTTGAAAACAACACTAACTTCTTCTCTTTACAAAGGTAAGCTTCTAATCACACGTAAGAAATCAAAATAACACTTTAACACTTAGCTAAATGGTTAAAGAAAGTTGGATTCTATAAGCTTTCAGAATAATCCTTCAGGTATAAGCCTTCAGGAACGTGGCGAATTAGGCACGAGGTTGGCTAACGTCCGATCTCTAGCGCGGTCCGGTCTCTAGCGCGGTCCGATCAAGTCTGATTACGGAGCCTCACCGCTCCCGCCTTTTAAGTCGAGCAGGCACACCTGCTCGACCGGTCCACCAACATAACGACAAAACTACCAACTCGTGCCTACCTTCACCCAAGAGAACCCTCTTGACGTTCCAAAGCCTTCTACCTGTCATTTTAGTTCAACAACACGCCAATAGATGGCGTTACTCTCTACGCAACATTATGAATTTCGTTACAACCCAGTAATACGTAGCCAAACATTGCTAATCGACTTTATACAGGCGTCTTTAACTATGAACTGTAACGCTGCAATACGTCCTTCTGGAGTCACGCTCCGACACATATATTATTGTCTATTACAGTTAGCTATTTTGTTCATGTGATAAATTTACCAATAAGTTGCTTAAATTCTCACTGTATATCAGAGAACATTTCGACTTTCGACAATATTTTCCAAATTTTTTTTTTCTTTCATTAGAATCTAGAGGCCTCTATCTCCCGCCATGCCAAATCTCAGCGCGCTCGGACCAACTTGAAAAAATTTAAAAAAAAAGTCGGCCATTTTGATTTTTTTTAATGCAGATTGTTTTGTCTCGGGGCCCTCTATGACATTTGGTCGAGCACCCCCCACCTATCACGCACTGTTTAAAAGTTGCCATACAAAATAAAAGTGGCCAGTTTTCCCGCAATTGTAGCATTTTCCAAAAAAAAATTTTCATATGTATCTAGGGGACCCCGAGATTCCGTGACCAAAATTTCAGCGCGCTAGGACAAAATTAAAAAAGTTTAAAAAAAAAGTATGCCATATTGAAAAAAAATGGCGGCGTCAAAAACTGCCAGGGTCTCTCTATGATATTTGGTCGAGCACCCCCCACCTAAGTCTGAACGTTTGGCCGGGCCGTCATACATTTTTCTGACCGGAAGCGGACGACCAAAAGTAGGAATTTTCTGGGGGTAAGGACTACACCTAAACTGTCGTGAATATTCAAGGTATAAACTACGATAAATAAATAAATTCTCGTTCTCGAGAACATTCTCAGAAGTTACCGAGAATTTCTCATGTGGAAAGTTTCGCAACTTTGGAAAGTTCTCGTGCGTGCATTGCTAGATCTATCGTTAAGAAACAAGAAATCAATGCGTGGAAAAGCTTAGAGCGCAGAGTCAGACGGTCTGTACGTAGATACGCGTACGTAGATCCAGCGAAGCATGGTGGTTGATGGATATTTTCATTGTCAAAATATAAATTATAAGCTTGTCGGACTGAGTAAATAACAATGTATTGCGTCTTTTATAGGACCTAAGGGCTATATTAGGGCTAAATGGGGTTGGAAAGATTCTCCACTCTGCGAATGCGGGCAGGAAGAGCAGACCACTTGACCATAATATTCCAACGCTGTCGCCTTCACTCGTATTCTGGACCATCTGAAGATTTAAACTCAGTCACGCCTGCGTTGGTTGCTTGGCTTACTGACCTCAAAATTATACTCTGAGAAGGACTTCTTTGTGCATGCATGCCATACGACTAAATAAGGGCTATGAGCCAGGGCAGCCATCTCACCTGTAAATCGAACATTGAGAAGGCGCAGACGTAATAAGGTACGCCCACGAAGCACATGGACGGATGGCGGATGTTGACGAGGTGCTTGTAGAGAGGCTCCACGCAGTTGTCGTCCACCACCACGCCGCACGACGGATGCAGGAACGGGAAGTTGTACAGGTAGCCTGCAATAGGTAGGTTATTTAAATACCGGAATGAAAGGATCTAGTGTCAATTAGGTATAAGGTAGGTAAGGTACTTAATAAGGAAAATGTATGCTTATTTTTTTACACGACTGCCCAAACAAAAAGAGTGTATTGTTAAAGTATCCAATTACTTAAAAAATAGCATTCTATATTTTCAGTATAAGTAGCTCTTCATTTCTCATTTAGATGTTATTCTCATAAGATACAAGTATTGGTCGGTCAGCCTCTTCAAAAAATCATATAGGTACATACTTACATAACTAGATATATTTATGAATGAATGAATGAATTTGCTGGAAGACACAAATCTGAAAATTAACCGATTTGCACCTTGTCACTGATCTTAATCTACTGGTCTTCGGTCACCAGTTTCACCAACTCAAATGGAACGCCGATTATAAATTTTTGCTAAGGTACTGGAATAGACTACTCAATCATTTCAGAATCCTCACCAGTGCAAAGGAAGACGACATCCACCTCCTCAACGCTTCCATCCACAAACACCACCTTCTTCCCTTCCAGCCTCTCAATGTCAGGCTTCTGCACCAGATTCTCCGGGAACACGGTCCTCGGCTGCTCCTTCAGGTGGTGGCTCAGGATGACGTGGCTAGATACGGAGGTGACTTCCAACGCGATGTCCATGCCGGAGGGCCCGGCACCGACTACCAGCACGCGCTTGTTGGCGAAGATGTCCGGCACGCGGTAGTCGTGGCTGTGCATTACGTCTCCTGCGAACACAAGGTAGGTTTTAAGGCCCCTGTACATATTTAGTCAACGCAGGCCAAGGGATGCAGCCATGCGGTAGAACGAGATAGCAATATCGCTTGCTCCCTCTAACACATAAATGTGTCCCCCAGACTGGCCGCCCAATATGTACAGGGGCCTTTAGATTTGATTTATTTGATAATTAAAACAAGGAAAATACATAGATTTAGACCAAGAAAAGTCTGCAATGATTATAATAGCACAGTCAACGGTAAAAATATGTGTGTACAAATCATTTCAAAAATATGATCCATAACTCTTATGTCAGTGAATTAAGAACTATGGGACATATTTTTGAGTAAGTTGTCTACACCCATATTTTTACCGTTGAATGCACACGCAAGGCAAGTGTTATTTTAAACGTCAAACTTCTATAAAATTAATGATGACGTATAAATAACACTTGCACTGCGTATTGCCATCAAAATGTCTTGGTCTAACTTCTAGTATTTTTTAGTTCCTAGACATGGTCAAAATAATATTAAGGATTTTATATCTAATAATCTGTGAAGTCTAAATATTCTGCAGTTTAAAAGAGCGATTTATTTTTATCTTTGATCAATGAAAGCATGGATGGCAAAAAACTTCAAGAAAGCGTAAGATAAGGAGGATAGCAATGATGTTTACCTTCAAACTCCTTAAGCCCCGGTATACTGGGTATGAACGGCGTGTTATAATGGCCGTTGCAGACGAACACATAGTCGTACTCTCTGGTCTCAGACACGCCGGTCACCAAGTTCTTGTAGCTCACGTCCCAGACCTCGCCAGAGGGAGTGGCTCGAGGCTTGATCAGCTGGACGTGATGTTTGAACTGGAAACAATATTGTTTTGTCAATAATTTAATTTTTGCTTTATCGCTGACGCTGACTGCTTCCAACAGTCAACTAATATTAATCGAGGAAATTGTAACATAGGAAACCAAACATAGGAAATTAGGCTGCTTTGTTTTATCACAGAGCTATAACCTGTATACATCGTCACGATGTCACCCAACTTTATGTATGTGAGGCTCGGAGTAAATATCTATGGAGTAGAGACGCGCACTAATTTCTATCTGAAAAATTCTGTCATTTTTGGCGCGGGGGACGAGGTAACGCACACAAATAATGTTAACACTAATGCATTTTTAGCATACGTCGCTACACACGCACACGACAAAATTATCAAACACTAGCAAAAACTATATTCACACAAGTACAAGAACAAACACAGACAACCCTGTCCGTGAACGAGATGACGTCAGTTCTAAGTAAACCTAGGTAGTGCGAGGGACGCGTCGATAATATTGTCGATAAAATTGACAATGAATTTTAATTTCTGCTTTTATCAATTATAATAATAATACAATATCAAGTCTTTGTACCAGCATTTTACTAACTTTCAATTTTTGTATTGTTTAGTTGTTATTTCTAATAGTTTGTCAATTTGTTTAGGGCCAATCTTGCAAGCTGATATAGAATGTTTTTTTATTATCAGTTCATTAGTTAATATTTTACATGTTGGTTTACTTCTGAAAGCAATGCAATATACTATCGAGCATGCAGATCTGCATGATGACAGAGATGGAACGCGGCCATAGGATGTCATTTAAGGGATATTGAGTAGGGGATAATTAGTATATTATATACATATATCGGCGGTAGATCGTAAAATCGGGCATATCGAGATATTCCTAGGCATATCATGAAACGCCGCCATTTAATAATCTGCCTTTTGCATTTTTTGCCACTGCTAGTGCTGCATTCTATGTGGCATTTGGAGCAGAATGCTTAGATACTAGGTAGGTACTAAAATCATACGCTACCCAAACACGTACTATAAGTAGGATGTCAAGCCATTTCAATGGTTATCATTTGCTAAAATTTAGGACATCCTACTTATTCGATATGCCTAAATGTTGAGGTTTGAACGGTATAGCTGGTGGTCATTAGTCAGATCATGACATGCCAGCGTTTCATGATCTGCTTAGGAATATCACACCTTGAAGTTAGCACGATATGGCTGGTGGTCACTAGGCAGATCATCATCTGCCTAGGAATATCACACCTTGAGGTTTGTACGATATGGCTGGTGTTCGCTAGTCATCATGACCAAACGTCGGACTATAGGGGGCAGTTTGAGGGCAAGGTAAGGTTTACAAAAAAATTTTAACTTACGAGTATTATTATAATGTACCTAGTATTTGTAACATAGTTATTTAAATTAGTTACCTGTTATCATTTATTCATATTTAATGTGTAAATACTCTTTAAAGTGATGACTGATAGCAGTGATAGCCCACTGAAGTGGCCACTTAAAAAACAAATAAATAGCTGACATGCGTCATTATGACTGTTGTTCATACTTATATTTGTTGGTAGAGTGCCGTCTAATCAATAAAAAGATTTGCTTTATTTGTTACATTATAAATACTAGGTACCAAATACTAAGTACAAATACTCGAAAGTGAATTGATTGATTTGCGAACCTTACCTATCATTCTGACATGCCACGAAAATGCCCGCTGGAGTCCGACGTATGATCATGACCATCTGTATATTATTCATTATGTTTATATCGATTTTACCGATATTGGTTTTTATGGTGTCCCATCACTAATATTGGCACGGTGATACCAGAGTAATAAATTAAAAGTGCCTATTTATGGAAAGTGACAGCCGTAAATACCTTAAATTAATAATATATTTGACATGTTAAATAAAAATATATAGCTGGTCAAGCAAATCTTGTCAGTAAAAAAGGCGCGAAATTCTAATTTTCTATAGGACGATATCCCTTCCCGCCTACATTTTTCAAATTTGCCGCCTTTTTCTACTGACAAGATCTGCTTGACCAGCTATATGTAGAAACCAAAGGAAAAATTAATTTTCAAAAAATAGTCTATCGGTAATTTTACGTTATTTAGGGGTTGTGCACAAATCACGCGAGATGGTTTCGACTACTTTTTGATCCCCCGTCCCCCTTTTCTTTATTCTTATAGATCTATTAATTTGATTAAATAGATTAGGTTGATATGAAACTAAGGTGTTATATGAAAATAATGTGTTACATAAATTATATAACAAAAAGCATAGCACATAGGGCGTATTACTGCAATGTTCTGCCGCCAGAGTGTAGCACTAAGCTAGCTAGTAAATTTTCTCTTTTCACTTTATCGCTCAAATATGCAATAGTGATAGAGAGGTTAGATAACGAAATTTAAATTTTCTTGTTCCGCGGCGGACCACCAGATTGTGATGGATTGTGGTAGTCGCGCCCCCTACGCAGAGTTTCGCATAATATTTCCTATTAGAAATTGGCTGCTATTTAACTGATCACCAGATTTAGTAAAATTTAATACCAAAAAAATATATTTTACCACCCTAAAATAATGAATGATCACCAAAATTATAACACCATTTTAATGTGAAATGATTACCAATTTTATTACATTTTACTATCCTTTTAAAGGAAATGACACCAAACTAATCATTATTAACCCAAAAATAGTAAATGAGTACCAAATTTCAGACCCCATTTTAATGTAAAATGATAACCAAATTTTTACATCTTGCTATCCTATTAAAGAAAATGACACTTAAATAATCATTGTAAACCCAAAAATAGTAAATGACCACCAAAATTAGAACTCCATTTTAATGTAAAATTATAACCAAATTTTTAAATCTTGCTATCCTATTAAATCAAATGACTCCAAAATAATCCTATTAAATTAATTAATACACTTCGTCACCTTTTTCTAGTAGCATTTTATTTCTGTAACAGTCGCAGTTCTAACCTAACCTAACCCGCTTTTCTAGTACCATTTCGTTTCTGTAAGGGTCGCAGTTCAAACCTAACCTAACCCACTTTTCTAGTAGCATTTCTTTTCTGCAAGGGTCACAGTTCAAACCTAACCTAACCCACTTTTCTAGTAGCATTTCTTTTCTGTAAGGGTCGCAGTTCAAACCTAACCTAACCCACTTTTCTAGTTGCATTTCTTTTCTGCAAGGGTCGCAGTTCAAACCTAACCTAACCCACTTTTCTAGTAGCATTTCGTTTCTATAAAGGTCGCAGTTCAAACCTAACCTAACCCACTTTTCTAGTAGCATTTGAAACTTAACCTAACCTAACCTACTTTTCTAGTACCATTTTTGGCATCAGTTTACTTTATTTGGTAATATGTTTACATTTTTTGGTAATCATAGTGGTTTATTTAGGTGAAAATATCGCATTAATTTGGTCTTCAAGATTTGGTGATCATTAATGATTTTTGGTGATCATTCAATATATTTGGTATTTGAATACAATTTGAAGTGCAGTCGTAATTAAAATGGTGGTACTTTTGTATTTTTTGGCCGTATTGTTATGGTGTTCAGTAATTTTTTTTGGTAAGCATGATTTTTTTATTTAGGGTACCAAAGTATTTTTTGGTGGTCATTATATTTGTAGCCTTAGAAATTCTACTCGTTACTAATTAATATTTAGAAAGTCTTCTTTAGAATTACCCTAAATTAGATCTAATATCATATCACTGGTATCACTGTCAGATTGACAATGTTTTTTAGTTATTTGCAAAATTAATGCACTATTTGATAATATTTAGATGTAACAGTACTTAAATATGATAAAAAAACGTGTTCTTTTTGTAGACTAGACGTTTCCGATCTCATTTTGCATGAGAAAACGCTGCAATTCGGCATTTTCGGCTCCTATCATTCCGCTTAGACTGACGTTTGCTGAATGGCGTATGACGTGTGGCAACTAGTTTTATATAACTTCCTTGACCGGCGGCCGCGATCTTTTTGCAGAGGGGAACGCCTGTTAATGGCCGCTCCATAGATATTTACTCCGAGATGTGAGGTTTCAGCTCAATCGAATAAAGGGAAGTGGGTCTTAGTTTGCAATATTTGATCGCAACAATTTTACTTTACATACCTCCCCATCCTCATAATATAATTAGGTAACCCTTCAAATATTGTTCTCCATAAATACAAACCTGTCACTCGTAGTGCGTTATGATGCTTACTTCAATATGCGCAGTGACTCCATTGTTTATCCGAATACAGAAGGCCTACCGCAAGCCTCGTTCGATGTGTTGCCTCTCTGTCGCACTTGTAAATTCGTACGTAAGTGCTACAGAGAGGCAACAACGTGGTTCGCGGTAGGCCCCCAGCTGCGGTAGTCCAGCATATGTCATTGGCGGGCTGACAACATGTCGCTCTTAGGGATCGGGAAGTCAGGAAAACAGGAAAGTTTGGTTCTGTAAACCATGCTTACCTTGATGTGTTCCGTGACTCCATGTTTATCCGAGTACAGCTGCAGGAAGGCCAGCATGTCCTTGGCGGGCAGGTACGACTTCTCGCTTTCCGGGATGGGGAAGTCAGGGAAACCCATGATCTCCTTGGGCAGATTGGTTCTGGAAGAAAGAAAGACCAGCATGATAATTTTCGGTTACATTTCTTTTCAAAGATGTATGTGAAGTCCCCAATCCGCATTGGGCTAGCGTGGGGACTATAGCCCAAGCCCTCTCGTGCTCGAGAGGAGGCCTGTGCCCAGCAGTGGGACGTATATAGGCTGAGATGATGATGATGATGATGACATTTCTTTTACTAATCTCTCTGTATCTTGCACCTCTTGCATTTGCGTCGCGGTCATAACACTAAACAGTCATTGAAAAATTAATTCAATTGTTATTACGTGGTTCTTACCATATTCTAAATATGTATACTTAAATAACATATTCAAATTATGTAATCATCTAATGGCTGTCACGGCTATTGTACGTGATGTGCTGAACGCAAAACTCGATAATGAATGATGACCTCTGCGTGAAATTCACAATTAACATGACAACTACGAAAGCTGCATGGATCCTGAAGAGTCATTAAAACTTTCATTCTTATCGTTAACTTTCTGCATAAATGTATCTTATAGAGAGGGCTGGCTCTACCCTTCACAGGTTACGATTTTCAATGCCATAATGATATCGCTATCGATGTAAGTTATTACTTATTAGTTACAGCTGGATCTCAGCAGTTCAAGGAAAGATATTTTCTTCAAGAGGCAGAAATTATGAAATCTATTCCATTACGAGAATTTATAAGGCCATGCAAAGGGTATTAAAATGTAAACACGTTTTTGACGCCGACCGTTCAAGATATTTTCAAGACAATTTATGGTTAAGGTACATAAATATCGTTTTAATTTAGGGTAAAACTAAATCTAAAGGAAATATTTTCTCCGTGGTTCTTTCTATTCGAGTTCTTGCTCATTTAATATAACAATGTTCATGTAAAGTGTCATTTTATGGAACTTGCTAACTATGTAAACAAACCGCCATATTGAAATTGTCAAAGAATTATGAATTTACCAGACTTTTGTTTACGTACATACCTAGCAAGTTCCATAAATAAATAAAATAAATATTGGTGGACATCTTACACAGATCAACCTAGCCCCAAACTAAGCAAAGCTTGTACTATGGGTGCTAGGCGACGATATACATACTTATATAGATAAATACATACTTATATATATACATAGAAAACACCCATGACTCAGGAACAAATACTAGTGTTCATCACACAAATAAATGCCCTTACTGGGATTCGAACCCAGGACCATCGGCTTCGCAGGCAGGGTCACTACCCACTAGGCCAGACCGGTCGTCATAGCATAGAATGACACTTTAAGAGATTGATGCAACTGACGCATTTATTATTTGCATTATTATCTTGCACTTATTTAATTGCATAACTTAGTAAAAATAAATCCAGAACAATGTAGTAACAAGATAACCTTCGCTCTGTAGTAAATATTATATTTTAAGCCGTATGTTTGGTAAATAAGGTCGATATTTATGTACCTCGTATTGAAGATGGCCAGACATAGTGTGAGTAAACTTTATTTAGCTAGATTAGGAAAAACGTCGATAAAAGGTCGCGCGTGTAGGTAGCTACACTGAGAGAAAAATCATTAGTAAACTAAACCAGGAATTAAAAAGCAGTTCTGTACTGGGGGTAAAAATTAAGTTTAGTAATAATTAAGTATAGACGTTTCACTATTTCTGTAAAGTTTATTTATTTCTACAAACAGCTCAGTAATCCTAAATCTAATTTCAACAAACAGATAATAGAAATTGCAAGAACTAATAGAAATTGCAAAAGTCAATTTGTTCCTATTAGTTGACTCTCCTTGTCCCCGGATTAAGTTTATTTTTGTAATTCTAAGTGTGTTTTTGTTATCCTTTTCTCTCAGTGTACCATCAACACTGTTGATTATACAACACAATAACTCTTATTGCAAAGACTTAGAGTCTACCAATGGTCAGTAAACTAATTACTAACTATGTAATACGGAGAAAGTAACATGTGCTAAGATGAATGGTTAATGTGAATATGACTATCTGCTTAACATTTTAGCTTAACCAAAACATGTATAATAGGGCGCGTTGCTACTTAGGTCGTCGGCTTCGGCGGTTGACAGCGCTACGCTTGATGGTGTGTTGGCGTCGAATTTATAATAATTAATTTTTTTGAAATTTTCTAAATTGGCGGACCTATGAGCGGCTCACAGAGTCACTAACTGGCTCTAGTTACTAATTTAATTGAGGTTTTCAATTATTGTTACGGCAGAATAGCAAATACCTATACGGAGTTCTGAATGTTGTTCAAATGTTAGAAGTAAGCAGGTATGTACGTATTTATTTAACCTTTATTGCACAAAAGAAAACCTTATAGTACACAAGGCGGACTTAATGCCATGAGGCATTCTCTCTACCAGTCAACCTTTAGGCAAAGCAGAGATATATTTGTAATATATTTATTAGTTATAGAATTGAAATATTGAGTATCATAAACTCGATCGCATTCCCGGTCATATGATAATATGTACTAAGTTAGTTACTCATGAGTTAACTACTGCTATCACTTTGAAGGTAAGTACACGCACGTTTACAATCGCGTGTACATAACGTGCTAGACATTTTTCAGATAGTAAATAGTTCTTTTTTTTTTTAACTGAAATTTTAATAAGTTATTTTATATTCAATATGTTATACATAGATAGTTTCTTTGAAATAATAGTTCTTAGGTATTCGACTTTACGAGACCGATAATGATAATTAATAGGTATGCAACATACTTGCAAATTTCTTTTGGGGTTTTCAGTTTAGTTTTTTTACATGTTCATGTGCACAGCTGACGATATTTCCACCGCGATACAACCGGCTGACGATTTTTTTATTAACAATCAAACGGGAGGTGATGACTGAAGAGATATTTTTTTTTTACGTATTTCGGTGTAGAGATGTGCGCCGATGGCAAAATCATCGGCGGCGGCGTCCGATGATTTTTTGACCGGCGGCGGCGGCGTGATCGGCGTGAAATCGGCGTGGCATAATTTTTGATACTGCATGAGAACGTGGCTGTAGAAACTCTACATTAAAGCCTTCTGAGTATTTACTAAGCTATTAAAAGCATATTATGTGTGTTTTCTAAATTATTGCCGAAAATTATATCCCGGCATGTCACTTGGCAACCATTTATTACCAATACCAACCTAACGGTTACCAACGGTATGTTTAAATATTAAAATAAAAAGGATACTTTAAAACGCTACATTTTAGGCAGTATTTTTACTTACTTTGTAAGTGAAATACAAATAAAACCCAAAAAGAATCTTTAAATTGCCTTAAATCTATATTGACTTTTCCCAGCCGCTGTCGCCTCACGTAGGATTTGTTACGAACGAAATAATGATGAATACTTTACATTTGTCTGAACTGAAGTTTAACTCAAACTTATGTTAGAATAAAGATGTCATCGTTTTCGAAAGTAAACGTCTCTGGCAGGTTGATTCGCTCAACAGAATGTCTTTGAAGTGTCCCGTTTTATGGAATATTAAGGTCTACTTTGTTTTCTTCACTGCTAGCTTAGTGATTTCAGTTCCTATAAGTAGGTATAATTGTTTAGGTATAGCTTATTACGAAGCTTTAACCTGACTTTTATAATTTTGATTGAAATATATATTGTTAATTTAAAAAAACTGATAATCACCATAAAATGACTAAGAATTGATCGTGTGTATTTTTAAATAAAATTGTATATTATGTGATAAATAAATCAAATCATATCTATCATATAATGACATTGATGACCCTCATGCGTGTCACCAGCATCATACGAGAAATCATAAAATACGCAATTAAAATCGTGGTGACAGCTTGCTGGAGATTCTAAGAAGAAAATAGCATGTTTATGTCCTAGGATATGAACCTGATATTATCTTGACATAAGTTTACTGATTAAATTGACAATAAAGAGACTATTGATGTAGAACAAAATGCGTTCTACAAAAAAGCTGCGCGATAGAATATCAAATAATACGTAGGTCACTCGATAAGTTTTGAGATACAGAAAAACTATTCAAGATATTAGCACTATTTATATTACATTTTTTCAAAATACTCTCCATCATTCTATATTCAAAGTTCCATTCATCTAAACCAACTCTGAAAACATTTTTGCCAGTCTTGTTCCGATAGGGCAGAAATCGCAACTTCATCAGTTTGTTAGAGCAAACGCGGGATCTAACGACAACAGAGCTTCCTCACTCCAAGATATTGATGTAGGATTATATTAACGCCCCCCGAATTGACCGCTAGGATCTTCTCTATGTCCTTGTATGTTATTCGTGGATCTTCTCGCACCAACATTTCAGTAGTCCACACGTTTTCTGCAGTTACTGCTGTTTGCGGGCTACCACTTCGGTGGTCATCTTCGAGGCTGGTTTTACCCCTTTTAAATTCGTTGAACCATCTAAAAACTGTTGCCCGTGAAGGAGCAGAATCTCCTAACGCTGACTGCAATCGTTGCAAACACGATTGTTCTGACAAACCAAATTTAAAATCATATAAAATATCATAGCACGCAAATGTTCGCGGTTAAGCTCCATTGTTTCAAAGAATAAACGCGGGAACCGTTTTGGAAAAATGACTGTAACATATTCATTTTTTAAATTGGAGCGAATCGGCAACTTGTGTTCTATTTTTAAATAAATTTGCTTTTTTAAAACATATAATTCAGGTGCGTTCCATTTTCGAATTTCGAGCATCTCAAAACTTATCGAGTGACCTACGTAACCTGAGATCCAGAAACTAGATCTTGATTAAATTAACGCTAAATCGTTATCACAGCTAACACCGCAACGACAAAAATGATGCTAATTTGCTTCACTGGCAAATAATAAGCGAAAAAGCATAAGGATCTTTAAATGATACCTCTGACACTATCTACTCACTACGCAACATGGAATAAGACACGATAGGTATCAAAATTTCCCACGCCGATTATACGCCGGTCAAATTTATCGGCGGCGGCGGCGTGGAAAAATCGTCGGCGGCGGCGGCGCGGCGGCGCGGCGCACATGTCTATTTCGGTGGCTGCTATTCCTCAACCCACCAACGGAGCGGCAGCTGACGTCCACGAGGGTTCATCATACGTAGGCGTTAACCACTATACGAGTTATCGCCCGGGAGGCGATTGGTCATGGAAACCTATTCGTGGCTCGCGGTCTAATAGGTACCTAATACTAGTGTAATCGTTAAGTGTAGGCGATAATTCCGTAAATATAACAGATATCAGAAAACTTGAAATAGATATCGATAGTGCGACTACCCAATGAGTAAAACTACATTAATAACTTTTTTATTTATAAGCAGAAATATCCCAAACATTAACTTCGAATTTGATCTTTTGAGTGGAATTCGAAAGGATAAAGTCGTATTCAGAAACGTACCTGAGACTCTTGTACATGCTGGTATGTATGGGCAGGCCGAAGTCGTCATATCCCGTGTGCTCGGTGTACACCCAGGTCCCGCCGACCTGCGCGGCCTGTTCCAGCACGTCCACCTGGCACACGCAGGTCTCCGCGAGCAGGTGTCGGGCCGCACACAGACCCGCCGCTCCAGCCCCGACTACGCACACTCGGGACATTGCTGGAATGAGATTATTTCTGGTTAGGAATGTGGAAAGTGGTTGATATATGTATAGTTGAAATCTTTTAAGGTGACCATTTAGGATTATGAGCTCTCATAGGTTTAAACTAAACGGTCAGCTTAAAGATTTTTAACTACACAGATTGAGGTATTTTCAGTGTCCGAAAGTTAAGAACTTTGGTGAAACAAATGCCCACAATTTCTATATTGGACACACGATAGGTATATAGGTACCTAGTGAATTCGGGAGGTACAACTTTAGTTTGTCTATGTGTTTAAGGCCAGGAATACCGTTTTAAATGGTACCTAACCTAACTGTTAATGATATTACACGCAGCTTCTGACGTAGAGTCCGACTAAGATAACTATAGGTACACCATCTTGTATCTAAATGACAAGGTATCGAAGTGACATTTTAAACTTAGGATTTTCATAGAAACTTGATGTTTATGATGGCATTTCCACACTCTGTCTCTGCTCTGCAAAGTGTAAGCTTGATGCGACTCTAGTTTCTTTTCATAGGCATAATGTAATTTAGGAGTTAACCTCTCCTAAGTCTAATCGTCTATTTTAGTCAGTCATGTCATGACTCTTGTTTAGTCATGATAGCGACCATTCATCGACCGATGTTTACTGTTCCCAACGAGATTTTATTTCATTGCCGCGAAACTGCAATCGGGTGAAGACATAATATTTACGTTTAATATGGAATTACCGAACCTTTCCGCTGCTTAGTCTCAGTTGTCTCAGTCTCAACGTTCACACAAATGATAAATAATAATGTGCAAAATATATTGGTATCAAAAATAGATTATTATAAGTAGGTACCTATTACTGATAGTACAGAAAAGTTACCGACGGGTTGCTGAGCGGATTTTTACCTTGACCGCTAAGGTTAGAGATTTGATGTTTTCCTTCCATCAGTTGAAGTGGAGTAAAATACGATAATGGATACTTTGTCATGTCATTATGTACTAGTTTCATTGAGTAATCTTTATATGTGAGAAGTATCTAACTTCTCACATATAAAGATTAGGTTTTGCTTTACATCTTCCTGGCCTTGTCTTTGCATTTTGCCGCAGCTCATGGGATCTTGTGTGGCGTCCGCTTGGTTTTTACGAAAGCCACTATCATCTGACATTGCTACTGAGAGTGTGCTATGCCTTATTAGGACTATTACGGTTTCCTCATCATGTTTTCCTTCAGCGAAATGCGTTAAATGGACCGACTTGCTAGGATGCCAGAACCCTATTATATTTTCAACATTAATTTACATTACGTATTTTTTAACTGACGTTGTGAATCTTATAAAAAACATCCGAAGGTCAACATTTAATTCAAGTCTCAATTACTATGAAATTAGGCAACATTCGTGATAACAGTTACTAGGGCGGCAGAGTTGGGCAAGAGTTATCTTGTTTTGACTCAAGAACTTTGACTCAATGACGCGGCTGTCGAGTTTGTCGACATGGTGATAGTAGGTATACCTACTTAGTAGAGTAGTTATCTCACTAATGATTCTAATGAAACTCGGCGTTGGTTACTATAATGATGTACGGAGTTACTATAATATCTGATAGACATAGGGTAAACTAAAGTAAACGTGCTGGGGAAAAGCAAACTTTAAGGATTGAAAAGTGACCAAAGCTTTTTAAAAAGTTTGAAGATTCTAACTTTAGGTGAGAAGCCGAAAATAGAGTAGTTTTCCCTGTGACCTCTGAAGTAAGTATCTACACACATAACGGCCTTCAGACCTCTCGTAGTCTTCAACTCTCTATTCCTCTTTATCGCACTGGTTTCATGTCCAACTCTTTAGCCCTCAAAGCAAAACGTTTCTGGAACGATCTCCTCTCCCAACATGAGAAGCACAGAGCAAATTTTCCTTAAGTACTCGTAGTATTTAGATAGTGAATTTTATCGCTCTGTACTAATTTCGTCTTCCGCATCAACAAGTTTCTGTTTGGCTTAATGGTTGACTGGTAGAGAATGCCTTATGGCATTAAGTCTGCCATTTGTACTTTCATGTATTGTATGGTTTCATAATAAATGTTAAATAAATAATAAATAAATTGTTTTGCATAAGAACACGTTTGTGATTAATGGACGATGTCCAAATCTAATTCGATTGTATCTTTCATTACGGCAGACGCCATGGCATCGCAGACTGGGTGGCTATTCACACACATCACACATACGAATAAGTAGGTATACCTACAGTATTGCTCACTTTAATGAGAAAGAGCCAGTAGGTCGAATATCCGATCTCTAGCATATGACAAATTATTTCCCGTACGTGGAACAATAGTATTTCGGATATTTGAGACTTTTGAGAGGCGTGCAAGTAGAGCCCCGGCCCAGCCTAGCGTGTCATTCGTCGTAATGAATATAGAGATCTAAGTAATTATAATTATAAATACAGGTGTATTAGAAACCAGTGGATAAATCAGTATATATAAACGTTTTGTGAATTAGAAATGGCGTTGGCTGTCTGCCATATCGTCGGAGAGCACATTACGTATTGTTATGTTACCGAAAGTGAAATGTAAGTATGTATTGTAGTGTGATAATACTGATAAAGACCTAAACATATAATCTAAAAATAATATAGTTTTGTAGGTAGTTTTAATTTTAGGTTACTTTTTATTCTAAGTTTGTTATTAATATTGTAAAAATAATATTAATTACCAAGATGGCTGAATTTAGATAAGTAGCAAAAGGTATTAAATTAATAGCGATATTTAAAAGAGGTTTAAAAAAATTATACGACTTAAATACCTACACATACGGACACAGGCGACCTTGATATTATTCTCATAGAAAGTTGTATAATACGTAATACTTATATAGCTATGTACAATAATTATCGTTTATCGCCTATTATCGAGTAACAATAAAATACACAACTTACAAGGAAGTTATAATGTTATAAAGCGTAGAAAAGGTAACTTGGAAACATTTTCCATAAGGACATGCTAGTGTATAGAATGTAGACTGATGTTATCCATAATTACATATAAATAAAGTACTTATGGAAAAATAACCGATTGTCAATGTCGCTATGCGATCAACATCGCGCGCGTGCGCACATGCAACAACATCTATTAATTTCTGTATAAGATAGCGACTTGAAAATAATGTCATCTTGGAAACTAGAAAACAACATGTAAGTTGTAATAAGTAATTATGTATAATTTACGTATTTAAGTCAGCTGTATGATTAACAAATAAACGGACAAGAATACCTACTATCGCTATACAAAACCACTGAGAAACTAAAATCGCTATGCACTTGTAAGCTTTCCTGATTAGTTCCTTCGTAAAAAAAATTAAACAGTTAAGCAAAACATTAAAACATGATGCATAATAATTTTGATATTCGAAAATTTTCAGTGTCACTCTTTATTTTTCCTACTAAATCCCTAGTGAAAATTTTAGAGATGCAACGGATAGTCGTTTGGCCGGATACCGGATATTCGGCCTGACCATCGGCCGAATATCCGGTATTCGGCCGCCGAATATTCGGCCAGCGGAACTATACTAACTAATACATATAATATATGAATATAATATATGAATATAATATATGAATACTTTAATTTTTAATTTTATTATTTTAATCATTTTTAAGTGTACCTATTTATTGTTTTATTATTGTGTACGTAATTTTAATTATTTTAATTTAATATGGATCATCTGTTATCTGCAATAAAGAATTGAATATGAATATGAATATACCTACATTTCGGTTTTTCAGGTACGCATTCTGCAGGTTTGACCTGTTTCCTAGTAAACGTTCGCGCGGACTCATTTCTAGGTTCGAAATGAGTGCGCGTGCAAGTCAGTGGAATGATTAAATAGTTTTAAAATAATAAACAAGTACGATAATGACCGTGTCTGTTTCTTAAATCCAATTTGTTTACTCCAAAATCAAGCATTGTTACTATCCGGTATCAGGCCGGATAGTAGGTCACTGTCCGGTAACCGGCCGGATAGTAAAATAATGGTCGGATAGGCCGGATACCGGATAGTAACCGGATATCCGGTGCATCTCTAGCCAAGCGGGACCTTTTGGAAACTCGAAATCCCATGCAACAAAATGACACTAGACGCAAACTTGTACGCCACGTCAAACATGGAATAGACATGGAATTTACACTAGGTGCACTTACTGACCACGCGATCGATTCGTAGAAATCAGTAATCATTATCCTTGTACAATGTAACTTATCACAAAACCTTAATTAAACCGAAAACTGTTTACACGAACTTATTTACTGGGAGCGAACAAACAAATTACTTCGCGCGATAAGACCGACTCTATCCGGATCCCGCTAGTACCAGTATCGATATTCGTTTATCGATATATCAATGAACTATGTGCATGTGCACTGCGGCCGCTGTGACGTTTGGGGTCAATATTTAAGGAAGTTAAAGGGGACAAGTATTTGACAAAGTAAGTATGACACTGATTTAAACTTTCACGATTATTAAACATTATCAAACTCGCGCGGCTAGAAGATGTTGATGTCAACTTGAGCCAGTCTTCTCCGAGACCATGGGGACAACGCCAATGTAAGTATGAGTTGGTCTGTAGTCTGTAGTAGGTCTCTTTAGAGGTGATAAAATTTAGTTTGCTGAATGAAAGTCTAAATTTTCATCCAGCAAACTAAATTTTATCACCGATGAAAAATACAGACAGATGACACATGAAAAATAATGGAAAAGGGCAGTTATGGAATAAGAAATCTACAAATTAAGTAGGTACCTAATATATACTGTGAGTAAAAACAAGATCTTAGGGGGTAAGTATTAGTGTCTACAATCTTCGCGAACCGAGATAGGTAGCTGTATCATTATTTTTAAAAAATGCGCGTGAATACCTAATGAAAAAATAGATAGTTATCATTTGATGGATATCATTGCGATTTCAAAATAATTAGGTCAAATTCTAAGTAGGTGAGACTTTAATTTAAATGTATTACGTATTTTGATACGAATTTATTTTATGAAAACAAAGCACTAAGTAGGTATCATCATCTTCCTCGCATTGTCCCGGCATTTTGCCATAGCTCATCACGGGAGCCTGGGGTCCGCTTGGCAACTAACCCCAGGAATTGGCATGGGTTACAACAGAAAAATCAAGCACTAGGTATATAAATAAATGAAATTTTTGTATTTATCTCTCATACAAATGCTGAGAGACACGTGGATCGTTCGAGAATTAGTAGCAGGTTATTTCACCATGATTATTTCCTAAGACCTACTCGTCCTCTGAGGCAAATGATCGATTAAATATTCGTAAGGTTACCAATTTTGCTAGTGTCTTGAAGGCCATCTAAATGAATAGAAATTATTTGACAAAAAATAATTTGCGTTCTTCCGAAAGTAATGATGGGTACAAATATTACTATCTAGGTACTACTATGGGGTCGATATGTGTAAGTTTTATATCATAAATCATAACAATAGTCTGCCGAATCTATCTTTGCATGGAGTTAGCAATGAAAAAAAAAACCGGACAAGTGCGAGTCGGACCAGTCTGTTCTGTTTAAGTCGGTGCAAAGTAACATAGCTTAGAGTCGGATCAAAAAAAGTCTGCAGCGGATTTGATAGCCCACGCAGTGCAAGTGTCATTTATACGTCATAATTTCTTAGAAGTTTGACTTTTAAAATAACACTTTCACTGCGTGGGCTATTAAATTCGCTGCAGACTATTCTTGGTCTGACTCTAGACACTATAATTTGACAACTAGGTATCTAGTTGTAGCGGAAATTCTAGTCTCCGACACTATGTTTAGTAAACACAGCTCCTTTAGCAGGCGAAGGCCGAAGTAAAGTGCGCGGGTCACATGACGGCGGTCGTTCACCGAGTTACCTGAGGCCCTTCCCTGTCAACGAGATAGATTTAGATAGTTGCAGTGGCGGATTTGCAGTCTTTGCCGCCCTAGGCCCCAAGCCTTGTAGCCGCCCCCTTCTCAGCATCAGCACCCATCATATTGACTACATTTAGATCAGGCAACGGAAAGATATATTATAGAGGGAAATGCTTGGGACACATTTTTTACTTAGTAACTTTTTTGGACTCGTTAGGAGGTGAACATATCAAAAGTTGGGGGGTTTGGTTTGAAGGTCACATTTTTCGGTTTTTCGCTTATTATATCTTAGAAACTATACGTCCTTGTGACATGATCATAGGAACATCATAGGTTTTATGAAAAAAATAAGCAAATACTTATTCATTTTAAGTGACAGTTTTACCAATAACATTGACTTTCATGTACCTACAAAAACATTAAAAAACGATTTTCTTGAATAACTGCTAAACTATTTATCCTAATATTATAAAAAAAATCTGAGATTCTTACAATGAGCTCTTTGATTTGATATGTAACACGATATAGTTTGAAAAACTTTATTTTTAAATTTTCTCATTTACCCCCCAAAATATGGAGGCTATATTTAAAATTCATTTTTATTACAGTTGCTCAAAAAGTGCTACTTTACGTAGCTGTTTAGCGTGCGGAAAGTTGGCTATCTCGAACTAGTGCTTTTTACTTTTCCAATTTTTTTAAATTTATACTTGTTCCAATTCACGACTACTTATTGATGAGTGTTAATATTAGTTTCCTTTAAACGTCGTAATCAGCATAAAAACCTACCGTTAATGTAAGAATACGAAAAATATTACGTATTTCATATTTAATTACTTACCTCTTCATCATTATAACACGTTTGTTTTTTAATATTCAATATTGAAAATTCCGTTCTTAATAAGTTGACTGAATGGAACGGAATAGCTGCCAAACGCCCATAGATATAATATACTTAAAGACGACGTCTAACCGAGCTGTCACTGTTACCACTTTTGTTTAGTGTACGATTAACAATGTTTTTCTTATTTTTTCGCAACTGTATTAAAAAACGTCGTTCGATACACGTGCGGAAATGTCATTCTTCACTCGTCCCGAGTCTTGCCACTCGCCTACGGCTCGTGGCAAGATATCTCGGTACTCGTGAAGTAATGACATACCTTCCGCACTAGCATCGAAATGTACTATTTCATCACACTCGCTCAGTAAATGTGGAATTGCACGTAGGCGAAGCGGGAGTTATAGAAAATTTGTTTTCCCTAGGGAGTTATGAAGTTTCTAGTGCCATAATTAACAGTTTTTTGTCTTTAAACTTATTTTTTGTATCGCAAGTGTGATGAAAAACATTGTGTGTATCTCGGGGCGTAATAATATTGCAAACTCGAGCCTATAAATCGCTCCGGCAAGCCGTCGCGATTTAACTTACTCTCGTTTGCAATATTCAACTTACGCCCCATGTTGTACAACACTATTATTTACGTTACACGTCCATCTTTGGGTCCGTCCGTCCACGTCCACCTTACATATGTGTGGCAAATTTCAACTTAATTGGTCCGGCAGTTTCGGAGACCTCTCTCTTCCCCTGGCTCAAGGGCTACGGCCGGGGACTTTTGATATGTTCACCTCCTAGATAGTTCAAATAAAAATAGGTACAAAGTCAAAAATTGTGTTGCAAGCATTTCCCTCTATAGGTACTTTTTTGAGAATTTGTTGCCTGGTCTAATTTTGAGTTATATTTTTTTTCATCAGCGATTTTTTGTCACAATTTGCCGCCCCTAATATCTTGCCGCCCTAGGCCCGGGCCTACTGTGCCTTATGGGAAATCCGCCACTGGATAGTTGGGTCAAAATTGACCCTGACCACTCTATCACGCTTGTACCTAAGATATATTGTGTCTTCTATCAACTAAATAAAAAAAAGTCGAGTGCTATTGCATACCTTTCTACCTGTAGGTTTCATCTCATACAAAAAGCTCCAATCTGTCACATTTTTTGGGGACATAAAACAAGGCAACGAATAGGATTGTTGACCCAGTTAGGTACTACGGTATATACTTATAGACCTTGAACCTGTTAGAATTCTAAACTAAAGCTTTATTTGTGCTTTAGCGGTAGATAAATATTTATTAAATACCTACCGTAGAAACTCGGTCGGTAGGTCGCGTTGTCCCGGTATTTTGCCACGGCTCGTGGGAGTCTGGGGTCCGCTTGGCAACTACCTACCTAGGTACCTATATGTATATATGGTTACATATGCATAAGCCATAGACGCGTCAATGGTATAGATAGAGTTTAAAAAGATCGTGAGGTCACTACACAGGGGGCAAACAGTAACGCCGCGAGCGGCTATTGTATTTTTTTTGTATAGTTTCTTTTATTGTTTATACGAGTAATATAACAGTCCTTGAATTTTTGTTGATATTATAATTTACAGAAAAGCAGGTAAGCATGGACGCAAGTGAAATAAGTGGTCGCGCTTTGGATAAAGTGGGCATCTTACAGGTAAGATTCTTACATACCTATCTACTCTACATACTCGCTGTGTATACCTATATCTATCCCTATTTTTCTAAATTTACAAAAAAATCAATGTCACAACGTAAAATAACACAATTGTAAGTAGAATTTTAACTAGGTATGTGAAAACCACGCTAGTTACCGTAACGTACATAACTAATAAATAAAATGCACGAGGTAGAGTCTGTGACGTCAGAAGTGACTGAATTTGCGCATACGCATAGTGTGATAATCGGGCAAATGCAGCTGAGATGCGTTATCTAGTTGATTACACATGAGTCTGGCTGAACAACTTCAATCTTTGGGGTCACTAGAAAAAGGCGCGAAATATAAATTTTATGTATGCAATCAACATTTTTTTAGGGTTTCGTAATAAATAATATGATAAAAATAGAAAAAACACGATTTATTCGATGGTCTATATTTTAATAACCTTCTGTTTCTATTTCCTATTATGTTCTATAATTATGATTCAATTAATGGAGTAATAATTTAAGGTCTTGAGATTAATTCACTTACTAATATTTAAGTTGTTTAGGTAAATAGTAGTAACGTACGTACATATTTGATTTATTTTGTAAATACTCATATAAAAATAATATTTAAGTAGGTAATTAAAATATTTTACCTAGAGTGAAGCTACGAAAAGTCTGCAGCGATTTTGATAGCCCTCGCAGTGCCAGTGTTATTTATACGTCATAATTTCATATAAGTTTGACGTTTAAAATAATACTCGCTATCAAATCCGCTGCAGACTTTTCTTGGTCTGATTCTAGGTATTGTATTTTATTTTAAGCCGCGGAATTAAATGTATAGTCTATTAACGGTATATTTTTACAGAAAAACTGACTAAATAAACCTAGTCAACAAATAAATATAATTTTAATTTAATAGCGATTTAAAAAAAAGCCAAAATACTCACCGAATAAATTAAAACAAAAATTCCAAATAAACACAAAAACACTTCACTTATCTCTTATTTTTCAATAAATAATAATAATATTTTCTAAACGTTATAATACTTTGATAATAAGGGATGCTATCATGCGCACGATCACAGAGCAAATGTCGTTGGGAATGTCGCCCGGCGTTTTATATCCGGCATGCGGCGTCTGCGTCCGTAAATACGGGCCATTTCTGGACAAGATTGAGTGATCAGGCCAATTCGTACACTGATATCAGAATGACTTCTAACTGATGACGTGATATCGTGCATTTCGCTCGTACTTGTGCGACTGTCCGTAATATAGGTACATGGACGTGCGATAACTAAATAACATCATTCAAATAAATATCATTGTCAGTGTAACGTTCGAATTGGGATGATTGTAGCTTGTTTTTTTTTTAATTTAATTGGTCACCTTATTATTTTAAGTTAATTGTGGTAGGTATATAATGTTATAATTAACATGACGAACAAAGATTAAACAATAAAGTTCTTGTAAGAGGTGAATAAATCTGACAATTTCAGCATTTTCCTCCTATTTATATTTTGTTACCTACCTAATTTTTGTTGTAGTTTAAGTGTGTGCAAATTTGTACTTAAACTCTGTAACTTAATGCTGACAATTAAAGAGCTAACATTAAGATATATTTTTATGTTAAATAATCTAAGAATCCCTAAAAAATAAGCTGTTTTAGGCATGTTTTTAATTTTTTCAGCAGCGCTGAGACAGACTACAATCGCTGACATTTTGGTGGCCCAATACTTATTACAGGGTTTTATGTTACATTTTCAAGATAGTTGAAATCTTAATATCACTATGACAATGTTCACATTTTAGTTCGACAAAAGTGAAACATAGTACCCTGTAATATTGGGCCAGCGATTTAACACGCCTCTCGAAAGAAACCCGAAATATTCAGTTATATCCTTCTAGGTTTTTCTTAAATCAGGAAAACATATGTTCTACCGATAACATTTCGCAAACGTCCGCTCTTTAAGCGCGTCCTAGTTTCTCACAACTGATATCTCATATCCCCATGTCCAATGTTTTAAGCCCTTCCAAATCTACCGTACTTCTTACAGACAGGGTTCTATTTAAATTTGGCACTAAAACTAGCAAGTTAGACCTTGGTTTTCTAATGTGTTTCTAAATAACAGGGGTCAATCTAATTTGGCTCGAGCAGAGACTTGACAAATGACGAAATGCGACGCACGCGTTGCATTAGACATCCGGTAGAGACGGCAATATAAACAATCGTGCCGTCTTGCTCTGACACCTTGAATTGTAAATATTGTAGAAATGTTTAGAAGTTATTGGCTCATCTAGTTTTATTACCTTTTTAAAGCGCAAATATTTGACGTATACCTTAGTTTATGGCGTTATCTGATAATGTTAACTCTGCTGGGCATATAACTTAGTAGGTAGGTATGTCTTTTAACTAGCAAATTAAAATTAAAAACTTTTAGATTTGATGTAATTGGGTACTTTATAATATTAGAGTAATTATTATAAATACCTATATAAATGAATTACGTCAATTAATATTGCAAAAAATGAAGACTGCATCCTGAAGTCCTGAAACTTGGTTTTTGTGTTCGATTGCCATTTAATTATACAGTGAAACCTGGATAAGTGAGATCTCAAGGGACGAGCAAATTTGTCTCACTTAAAGAGGTTTTCCACTTACCCAGGTTCCCAGTTAGCCAGGTACAGATAAATTTCTGTCTCATTTACAGAGGTTTCCATTAATAGAGGTGAGAATAGAGTATATTTCAGTTATAGAGGTGGTTAATAAGGTATTTAATGATTAATATCTTTAAAACTAAATAAGGTAAAATAATCCTTGTCCCTAAATATGTATTAAGCCTGTTTAAATATTTCTTTGAATTTATTTTGAATGATTCTCCAATGGATAGATATATCAAAATTAAATTAAATTTGATATGGACTTCATTGCGTATTAGAAATTTAATAAATGAAAATTAATTTTTTCGTGTTACTTATCAAAATTTCAGCTTTCGTTTGGGTAGTTTTAGCTACTTAGATAAATGAACTAAATCAAAGTTTGAAGTTGTTTAGACACAATTAGGCAAATGCGGAATTTGTGGATAGACTAAAAGTTAGTAAGAATACGGAAATCGTTCAAAGAAGTCCAAGTTAGAGAGGTCATAGATTGACGTTATCTCAGATACAGAAGTCAATTCCCTATAAAAGTCTAAAAAACAATTAGGAAAATGTAATCTTATAAATATAGTATCAGTAAAAGAGGTAAAATACACTCTCCGTCTCACTTATAGAGGTAAATGTGACTATAAAATCACAACAACGAATCCCAGTTATAGAGGTTCGTTTTTTCTCATTAACAGAGGTAATTCAGTGCTAAAGTGTCGGGACCGCACCATGAGTCCCAGCTATAGAGGTTTCTCACTTATCCAGGTCCCACTTAACCAGGTTTCACTGTATAACTATTTCGATGCTTATGTACCGGATCTGATCTGGGATATATAAGTTATGTTGTTAAATGTCAAAAAAGTGCAAATATAATATGATATTTCAGCAATGGACTCCCATGCAAATTATAGAGTTTTCAGACACGCGCTATGTCAAGTACGGAGCTTATAGCGAAATGTATAGGTACATTATTACTGCTAAGTTTGTGCAAAGTTGGCGTAGTCAGAGTCTACAGTTCGTTTTTTTTAGCATTAGAAAGAACTCCACAGAAGTAAGCGTACAGTTTTTATCAGGCTCTTTAATTGTTAATAATTATTGAATTATCTAATGTAGCACGGTCAATACATATAATTTACTTCAAATTATTACCGCTAAAAGTGCCGGATTTGGAACCACAAGCTTACTTCTGCAAAGTTCTTTCTAATGCTAAAAAAAACGAACTACAGGTTACCTATTTGCCACATCATGGTCGTCGCTTAGGTAGCCAATGGCTTAAAATGTGAATGTTAAGTATATAGTGAAATAACAAGTCGATAAATCATTTTTTTTTTAATGTAATAGTCAGCAAACGAGCAGACGAGCCGCCTGATGGGAAGCGGTCATCGTCGCCCATGGACATAAGCAACACCACAGGAGCCACTTAAGCGTTGCCGACCCTTGAGAACCCTAAATACCCGCTTCTTGAAGAATCCCATGTCGTAGCGCAAAGGAAATACCTCAGGAGGCAAGTCATTCCACAATTTACTACCCAATGATCGATTGGATGAATTATGGCAATCAAACTGCCATTTTCGTAACTCGAATATAAACACAAGGATAAGGGGAACATTAGTTATTTGACGGATGCTATATAACTTTAACTACATAACAAGTTATATATTTATCCCGCACTTAGTTTCCGCTCTAACTATTACTATTTGTACACAGGTATTCGATTCTACATATTATTTTTTCTAATGACTTGTTCATACATAATTATATGTAATGTGTCAGCGGCCGATCGTAACTTCGTAAGATCAGGCATATCGTGAAATTCCTAGGCATATCGTGAAACGTGAAAATCTTTGACTTGTTCCCTGAGTCGACGGAGCCCCGCTATGTGGGGCTCCTATTTCTGGGCAGTTTGCCCTTCGGGCATCTGAAGCAACCTAACGAACCTATCCTACCTATATATTGGTTTAATGTGACTATCGTCAAAACATTACACAGGAACATTACGATCTGCCTGATCTTACGATCGGCCGCCGACATATGCACTTACCTAACTAATATATTATCCATGTCTAACGCCAAGCCCCGCTGACGCAACCGGGTCGCCCCTTGCATCGTCTAGCGCGTGCCCGCGCGCAGCCGGCGCACTGCATTAGCAGGTACTTGCGAGTGTATTATAGATTTATAGCGCTTGACCGGAAACTGTGAAAATTGTTAAGGCTACGCTTGACTCTAGGCAGGGCTAGTAATATGTAGAGTCAGACCAAGAAAAGTCTGCCGCGGATTTGATAGCCCACGCAGTGCAAGTATCATTTATACGTCATAATTTCATAGAAGTTTGACGTTTAAAATAACAAGTGCACTGCGTGGGCTATCAAATCCACATCAAATGCGCTGCAGACTTTTCATGGACTGACTCTACCTATATAGCCATGTGTTGGTTTGACTGATGTATCTACCCTTAAATTAAAATAGAAACAGTATCTCCCGATTCGAACTTTAACATATATACGGTCAAATATGGATTAGATATGTCAGTCAATGTCATAAGTGACGTTTTTGTTTGAAGAAACGTCACATTTGATTCTGACATATCTAATCCATATCGTATCTGGGATATATTAACTGATGCATCTTCAAGTTTAAATCGGGCGGTATACTCGTATCGTATCTACTTAGCCGTAATATTTGACGTAACCGGGCCGATTTTTTTTTTTGGCCTGGTTTGACCGAGGTAAACCTAACCTTTAATTAACCATCATAATCATCAAAATTGTATGAGCTTTGCTTTTGTCGGTGGAGTAATCGCCGTTTGCATTCCGTTAGTCTTTACTATGTGGCTTTTCTTTATACTTAGTTCGGTCCAAAAACGCTCGTCTTTCACCGGTTTTCCTATGCCTCTCTTTTGGGGTCGTCACACACATCACATCATACTTTTTTGGCTGGGAAGGGGTGGAATCCCCCATGGTGATATTTGGTGATATTTTCAGGATATTAACAAACGTACAAACAAAATCTTTCAAGAAAATAATTAATGTACATAATTATTATCTTAGATTCAAGTTTCTCAACTATGTAGGTTTTTATTTTATAGGTAAGTTTCTTTTATTTCAGTATTAATTTGTTTGTAGTTTTAGTTTATTTTAATAAGTTATTTTATATTCAATATGTTACATACAACATACACATATATAGATAGTTTGTTTGAAATAAATAATGTATACTATGTAGGTATGTAAATGACCCCGGTTGTTATAAAAAATGCCTAGATAAGAAGAGAAGATATTAGTGATTGTAAACAAAAAACTATTAGCTACCATTGCCAAGTGGAAATATTCTCGTCAACATTCGAAACATTCTAGAAAGAGATGTAGGCAACCAGTGGTTATCCGAACCAGATATTTCCGCTTAAGTTTCAATACTGGTGATATACGATTGACTGGCGAGCGTATATGTTGGCCACGGTGATTGACTGAATAGTATAAACGTCATTTTCTAATACTACGCGAATGAAAGAGATTAAACGCTGTGATCATCACGCTATCGCTGATAGCTGCAGCCATCATACGCTTTGTTTTACGTATGTCGGAGAAAAACAAAAGCCTACGTCAAACTTGCTCAATAACATTATTGGAATTAGGTCAGGAGTTGTTTTGGTGGTGTGGTCTGCATCATATGACGTGAAGAATTGAGTGACTCCGAAGTTATGATGGTTCCGTGATTCCTAATTAACCTTAGCTGGAATCTACTGGATGAAGGTAGCTGTACCTTGCAGCTTGCAGCTTATCGTGTAAGTCCCACTTTCGATTTATCACTACAGTTATCTAAGATACGTTTCGGCCGAAGGTACGACACCCATACTGTATTATTTATAGTGTCCAACCGAAGTTTCGGTTTCGGCAGGTTTCGGCATAAAAATCATGTTTACTAAAAGTACTAAAACTAGAGCAAAGCTGAACCTTCTGTGGCAAAAACTCAATTACTCCTCAGCCTGGACTCAAATGCAGTGGCAGTTAATGCTGTCATACCCTCATTAATAGAACTTTCACTCCTTTCAGGTTTTATTGGATAACGGTGGTATTCCTCATTTATTTGTCCAATGTGTATTGCGTTGCGTCTCACATTTTGCTTGAACGGGAGAGTGAGACGCACTGAGATTGGACAAAGAAATTGGACAGGTAGAATACCAGCCTAAGACTAGCAAATGACCAGAGGGGCTACCGCGAAAACCGAAATTCGGAAATTGCGGGGATCTTTCTCTTTTACTCCAATGAAGGCGTAATAAGGGTGACAGAGAAAGATGCCCGCAATTTGCGAACTTCGATTTTCGCAGTTATAGCCCAGACCGGAAACCGAACTTTCGTTATCTTTGTGATATTCGCGAAACAAGAAAAAAATCAGTTCTATATAAACGTCGGGACGTTTCCTATGTTTACGCAAATGTAAACAGAAATAACTTACAATAACATGTGTAAGTGCCCTCGGATACTATCTGCTTGTGTAACACCAGTCGTTTCGAGAAAACATATGATCAGGTCAAAGTTGAATATAATTAATAATTACTCATAACATAAATATATGTTTAAATAAACCATACACAGCCTACTAAACAAACGACCACTGAATGCTTCCATAACTTAATAGAACACATCATTCACAATTTAAAATCTTTTACGGGTAGACACATAAACTAAACGATATTATCACTCACCTGTAACTTTTTAAGTAGGTACCTACACTATATACACGTACACACGTACACCCTTTACATTCACAATACATTTCACAGTTACAGTTACACACCCGAAAACAATGTGTATACAAGAAAAACAGCCATGTGCAAAGCGTGGTCGAAGTCTACCGAATATTTGGACTTATGCATACCTTGGGCTAGGTTATCATTATCAGCAGGGGAGTGAGGCTGATCTGAAGACCCTATCTCAGTGTAAGTATGTCGTTCTTCCAAAATAAATTGTTTGTAAACAAAATACAGTGATGCAATCCGATTGATGGTTGCATTATTAGATATTTATGATGTGAAACTTTGATGATTTGTAAAAAAGCAACTGCATTTCGATAAAAGTTACTAATACCTAATAAATAAGAACCTGCAGTTGACTGACCTTATTCACAATCTTATTGGTAAGTATTTGATATTATATTTAAGAGACCATGAACTAGAGCTAAAATTTGTTAGTGTTCAAAAAAAAATTTCATCCTCCCCCCTCCACCCATCCCCCTTGTCACACTTTTTACACACAGATAGATCTTTAATACGTACTGTCACACTTAGCATGACCCCCCCTCCCGTTGCTGCGACGTAATAGGTACCTATGTGGTGACACCCTAAAATTGACCAGTCGATTTGTAATGTAAGTTGATACTTATCCGGGATATAAAACAGCTTATTGATATGGGACAGCAACAACACAGTAGCAGTCATCAACCAGTGACGACTACTTCGGTCCGGAGCGGAGGTTATCAGTCATGTGCATCGGGCCCGAACTGACACAGTTAGAACATTTATAGAATAGGACCATTTCCTTATCCTACAACTCTATTATTAGATTTTTTGGGACTCTAATAACTAAAATGTATAGTCTAGCTGTCAAGCCATTTATGTCAGTAGAAAAAAAGCGGAAATTTAAAAATGTAGGCGCGAAGGGTAATCAATCGCCCTATAGAAAATTTGAATTTGGCGCTTTTTCTTTTTCTACTGATCAAATGATAATATGACGATAAGGTAAGTAGGCTGGTAACTAAATCTAGGTAGGTAGATTTATATACCTAGGTAGTAGGTACATACATTTAATGTACTTGGGTAATTTTATTGAAGTTGTTTCAAAAGAACCAACGTAGATTAAAAACGTAGATTAGGGGGTAAAAAGGTCTAATATCATGTCGGCTTGTCGGGCCATGTTGAGTGACTCAAACTGCATGCAACAAACCGATGAATATGCTTATAAATGTACATATGCGTACACTATGAAGTTTCTGTTTATGTTTTATGCAAGAAAATCATAGTTTACTTCGTAGTGCTCGTAAGGCCCGTCTTTACGAAGTAATATAAAGTCAATGGTTGGTAAGTATCAACATTCGACTGTTTCAATCGAGTAATAAGTCCAAGTTAGCTGCGCCATCTGTTCAATATAACCCGAACTATTTATTGTTGACTCCAGTTCTGTTATGAAAAAAGCTGTATTAGTTTTAACAAAACTAACCAGTACCTACCAAGTACCTACACTACATATATAATAATAATATAGATGGTTAAGCAGACAGACAGCTATTTTTATTAATAAATTATTTTATTTAATTTAATTTTATTATTTGCAGATCTTGTCAGTAGAAAAAGGCGGCAAATTTGAAAAATGTAGGCGCGAAGGGATATCGTCTCATAGAAAATTAGAATTTCGCGCCTTTTTTTATTGACAAGATTTGCGTGACCATTTATATATCTACATAAGATTTGCTTGACCATTTATAAATCTTATAAGTAATAATTATTTTAATGCCACCATTTTCTTTAGGGAAATGCTCCCATCCCATAGCTTTGGTAAGTATGAGATTGCAAAATTTTACTGTTAAGAAACAAAATGGTAAACCGTTCAAAAGTGAGTTTCAGGCTTTAGTATGTAGAATAAGTTAGTTGTAAGAATTTAGAATATATTATTTTGTGGTTTTTTATGGAGCGACATGTTCACCTCGGTGACAAGCTTTAAAAATAAAGAGAAAAAAAAAGAGTGCGCTAGTAGCTATTCTCGTAAACGCTTATTTAAAGTCACTGTCACTGCCATCCTAACGTCATGGCGCCGTCACTTGAATCATACTTGAATACATTTTGATCGTGCGTATTGTAAACATTAACTTAGTTATGTACTGCTAGTACACTAATGTTCATATTTGTTACTCCAATTAGATAATACTACTGCTGCATCAAATGCACATAATAGGTATTATGTTCAGTAGTGTAGTGATGTAACAGAATGGACGCGGATGATCCTAGGAGACCGCTACTTGGTACGTTGTTTTACGAACTTTTATTTTATCTTTAATTGAATTAGCTCACGATAAAAATATGCGGATGCGAATGTTTTGTTACTATCCTTTGTGACATGCACCTTTGTGCTTGTATATAGACATTTTTGTACTATTTCGGTGTGGATTCTTACTATATTGTCCGGCCTTGAAGAACCAGGTTATACGTTTATGAATTCAGTTTCTAGTTGATTTTCGCAAGTGTAGAAACTCGGGCACTTTGCGAACCGGTCCGCTTGGCCATTACCGCCCCTCATCTGTAGCGTAATTCAATATGTAATTATAATACATATTTCAAGCTTTGTTATCATCTCTAAAATAATGATAAGTCATTGATTCTGATTTCTGTTTTGAAATTTAATTGAATAGAATGTTATTGAGTCATCACAAATGTTACTCGCATTATTTCTGTTTTTTTTGCATGGCTTATGGGATCCTGGGGTCCACTCGGCAAGTAATCCGAAGAATTGGATAGAAACTAGTTTTAACTAAAGCAACTGCCATCTGACCTTCCAACCCAGTAAGGAAATTAGGCATTATAGGGATTAATCTGGTTTCGTCACTATGTTTTCCTTCACTGAAAAATGCCTAACTATATCATACATAAGACATAAGTTCCACGTTCCACATAACTCATTCTAATAAATAATAAATACATAATTCATTTGGTGTGAGCCAAAGTTTGAACTTGCAACCCTCATACTGAAAGTTGCACACTCTTACCACTAGGCTACCTCTAGTGGCCTTACTGTGCTGTATGTATTTATTAGCAAATCATCAGAGGTTGGCGAGGGTGTTGGAGTTGCCTTATAATATGGGTTACAACGGAAGAACAGCGCTGGCTTTGCCAGCAACATGCTGAGTTGTGACCCTTTTATGGCATTTTTCACTAAATGTTATACATTGTATATTTGTCAACATGTTTTTGTCATCTGTGTTTGTTTGTCATAAATAAATGTATTTCTATTCTATTCTATTCTAATATGATGTAAGACATGTCAAATTATACCCTCGCTGACATCTGTGTTAACATGAGTGTATGAATACACTTGTTTTCATATTTAATTTGGATGGTTATAGAAAGAAATGTGTTGAAGCAAAAGCGACTATGTTGTTCAGGGCTATCTAAACAAATGTCATTGCCCCTGATCAGACTTTGATATTATGTTATCATTCCAAATACAATGGAACGGGAGGTCTTATAGGCCTCTGGGCAGCTAGAAGTTACGGCAGAGTAACACCTGATGACGGCCGCAAGAGTTATTATTAAGTACCTAGTTTGAAAATTTGGACTCAATATTATTTATGGGAAGACTGTTCTATTTATATTTAATTATTAGAAAGCTAGCTGCTTGCACTTCTCTTATTAATAGTACTGCTTCCATTGAATATACTTATATAATATTAATAAAGCTGCAATATTGCATGGACACATGATGAATCAAACTCATTCATAAAGTGATCATGCACTTTTGCAGCTGGTACCTGCAACAAATGCCTGTAGGATATTGCGCCAGTGACTTAAAATGCGTAAGTGTGTTATTTTCACACAAAGGAATTTTTACTTTAGTTAGATAGGTTATATTCTATAAGTTTTTACTAGTATTATACATACTTACTAACAATTACTCCAACTTTTTCTGGCAATAAGTGAGTTGTATAAAAAGATAATATATGATTAATAATTTTTACATGTTTGCCCTGACTTATTTTTCAAAAGTGTTTTTCAATAAAAAGACACAAAGATTGCTTACCTTTTTTCTAATTCTAAAAATGAAGGATGACATGTGATTATTAAAGGCAAAAAAAGCAATAATAAGTTACTTACTGTTGTGTTGGTTGTTTGTAAATGTCGTTTTGAAAGCTCACAACACAGATTTATAAAAATGAAATAAAAGCACTTTCCAATCACTTTCTAACAGTAATATTACACTTCTGTCCTCTATTGTGCAGTTATACAGTAAATTTGAAATATGATGACTAATAGTGTAGAATGATGTCGCAAGATACCCTTAAGTTGAATATATTCTAACTACCCACCATGTTCCCACATTCATTGACATTTTATTTTATCGAATTTAAACTGTTGTGAGACATACTAACATTGAATCATTTTACGGTTTAGACTGCTGCTCGCACTGTTAGTGCTTGAGAAAGGAGACATAGGCTCTCCGAAACATGTCGCGCGGCGCGAGTGACTAAAAACAAGTGAGTCTAAACCGTAAAATTATTCAATTTTATTTAAATTATGTATTAGGGTGGTAAATTAAAAAGTTTACATATATATTATGTTTTGTCAAGTAGAGTAATATATTGAGACTTGAAATAATGTTCTAATAGTACCGTAAAACGGGGTGCGTAGGTTTCGCGGGGAGAGTTGGGTTATGAATGGGGAGAGAAGGTTTGAGAGGGGGGTGAGAAGGGATTTTAAGGCTACTGCTACAAAAATGTGACGTTCCACGGGAAAAGGTACCTTATGAGGGTTTCTAGTTTCGGAGATATGAAATGTTTTGTAAAGAGGTGAAAAAATGCTCAATTTTTTTTTATTGTGTGATCTGAAACCTTGATGCGTAACGTTTGTTTACCTGTTTTTATTTTTGTTATAAGTTAGTTATAAGCCTAGTAATGTCGTCTCAGAGTTTAGTAGAAAAGGTACCTTATGGAAAAAAGATTGAAAATTCCCAAAAAAACTAGTCAATACGGGAAAAGAAGTTTGGTAGAGAACTGTATTAGCATTCTGCAAAACTAATTTGATAATTTCAGTTCTGGTTGGGGCGCCTAGCAAATATTATAACCGTACATCGACCGACATTACAAATCCAAGTAGCCTGCTATTATACCAAAGTTACTCTCGTCAAGTCTTTCTTAACTAGAATAATCTTCATTTGGTTTGGTCGCATGCAATAAATCAGCCATTGGTTTGCTGAAAAATGCCAATACCCGACGCATTACCTTATGGAATATCTGAGGTCATTGAACCTCAATGCCGCTTGTTTTCAATGGCAACCAAAATATATTATATTATTGATAAGAAATAGACGATTTATACCATCTTTACCCCAAAATATTATTAGTTTATCCTAACTGTTCCATCATCATCATGCCTCATCATGTAACTTAACCACAAGGTACCTTTTCATTACATACAAATTATTTATTTATTTATTTAAACTTTATTGCACAAAAGAAAACTTATCGTACAAAAGGCGGACTTAATGCCAAAAGCATTCTCTACCAGTCAACCTTATTATTGGTCTTTTTTAAGATTATTATGACGAAGAACTAATTAAATTTGTGGCAGTTTAATGTAAATTAATATTTTCTATTCATAAAAGATAAACTTCAATGTCATTGATGTTTTGTAGTGATGTATTATTAGATTTATTTTCATAAGGTACCTTTTCGTAAATGTATGGAGCAAATACTGTTATTGTTATGTAAGTTTAAAGTGGCATAAGGGGTTAAATATAGTATTTAGTTGGGGTTTTAGGATTTATTTCATTTGAATGACAGAATTTCATTCATATGTGCTCAGAAAAATTGATTGTGTGTTACATTAAAAGTAAAAATATTCAATTTTATGATTTTATATGAAAAAGTCAGAAAATACATTTTCACCTCTAAAACGGTATTGTTTTTTGCTTAAACTGTCTCTCAGTGTCGTTTTTTCATAGATAAAATTTAAATCTTGTGAGCTCATTGCAATCAATCGTGAAAATGAAATAAAACTTTATTTTCAAGAGATTAACCAATATACACATAAATCAGTCGATATCAAAGGTTTCTATTTGCATTACAGAACAAGTCGCAACATTTTTTTAATCTCAGATATATAAGTTATTATTATTTGTAGTCAACTATGTAACTTACTTCAGGAACATAGTTTTTTAGGCGGCTAAACTTAAAACTTCTCTATCGTAAAGTTGCTCATTTCACAACATTATTTTCAAAAAATCATATCTCTGTAACTACGCAACTTAGGTGGTTGATCTTTTGTGTTATCGATAGCTTATTTATTGTAGATTACGGGGGTATGCATAACTCCATACCCGCCATAAGGTACCTTTGACGTGGGACGTCACAAATAATGTATTCCAATTTAAAATGGGGCTATAGTAATACGCATAATAAAAAAAAAATCGATCCAACAATCTTCCAAAATCACTTTTGTATGAAAAACCCTCTCACCCCAAATACGAGGCACTACGGGGTGAGGTGGGTTTTCCTCTTAATCGTCAAAGTTATGAAATGGAACTACCCACAATAAAATACAAACTAAAATAAAAACGTCCGAACCACTTATTATATACACCATTCAGTTTTCACGTGTAAAAATAAAATTTTATCGAGGTTTGTAAGTCAAATTTCACCCAACTCACCCCATTTTACGGTATGTAATGTTTTTACAAGAGTTAGGAGCATAAAACATATTTCATACTTACAATGTTTTAATGCTCTCATCTTTTATAATAATTCTCGAAGGGTCATAAAACATCAAATTGTGTCAAAATGTTTTCAATAATGTTAATCTTCACAGAGGAAAATGGAAGTTTGTATGTAACTGGAAGGGCGGTTGCGGTGCGACCATCCACGTTCGTCTTAACGCCTGAAATTAAACGTAGTGTTATGTTCACTAATGTAACAACAGTCTTAGTTTGCTATAATATTTAAGCAGGGGCAAAAGATAGTACGTAAACAGTTCTGAGAGGATCTATGAGGCATTCAGTAAACTACTCAAAACTGCCAAATGAGACCCTCCACAGCCCATCGACACCCCATACTTTGATAAATTATGAAAGCACTTGTTACCAACATTGAGGCATAGAAATAATCTTATCGAATTAAAATGACTGCTGTTGCATTTTGGTGGCACGTACCATACTTGCTTTTAACATAGACGTATTATACTTACTTTTCTTTAGGTTGGTATGATTAGTAGTAAAACGTCAAACGTCATTTGAATTGTCGTGAACGTGGAAATACGTGGTTATTTTTTATTGTAATTGGTAAAATAACTTTAGCTGTTATTTAAATGGGGGCCAAATCTTTAAGGAAATGTGAAGTTTGTAGTGGGTGTGTAAGAAGACTAACTACTGACGCATTTTTGGCCAAATTTCCAACTTGATCCGAACAGGTCGGTAAACTGATGTTTGTATGCAATATTTTCATTTTTTACTTTGAGTCGTTAATAGTTACTAATTTAATTAGTTTTAGTCGTGTACAATCCATGATTAAAACGAAAATATTTTGTGAATAAAGTATTTTTAAGTAAAAAAGTCTAAGTAACCTATGACACGAATAGTGTACGACCAATTTTATCGATAATCTCTTTATTTCAGATGTCGATTATGGGCAAAGCTGAGGAAAAGGAAATGAGGATTTGGCGTATTTATTTACCTATTCAAAAGCTGAATGGAAACAAGTTCATTTGTGGAAATCATTCTCCATCCAGTGCCTTCAGTAAAAAGGGACCAGATTAAAAAAGAATGCGCGCGAATTCAGCATATTGTAATATGCCTACTTGAATAATAAACTATGTTGTTTTTATCATGTAAAATAAATTGTTTATATATAATGTTCTTTTATTTTATTAATAGGTAGTACAGTAGGTAAATACAGCAGCACGTATCGCACATTTGTCGATATCGATAAACAGTAGGTACTGGAAGTGTCGAGCCCTAGCGTTGTTTTTTTTGTGTTGGTAGTATTGTGTGTGGTTTTTTTTTAACAATTATGGCCTGGATGCGATATCTTTAAGCCTGTATTTGGTGTGTTGGGATATGTACGTTCATAATTCGGTTCGAGGATTGTTCGAGAGTGCCGACTCTTAAAACGTAGTGATTATATGCTCTTTGACCCTCCATCCTTCTGACATTCTTAAGCATATACTCAAGAAACCGGCCAAGTGCGAGTCGGACTCGCGCACGAAGGGCTTCCGTACCATTACGCAAAAAACAGCAAAAAATCACGTTTGTTGCATGGGAGCCCCACTTAAATATTTATTTTTAATACAGTTGCTCAAAAAGTGCTACTTTACGTAGCTGTTTAGCGTGCGGAAAGTTGGTTATCTCGAACTAGTGCTTTTTACTTTTCCAATTTTTTTTAATTTATACTTGTTCCAATTCACGACTACTTATTGATGAGTGTTAATATTAGTTTCCTTTAAACGTCGTAATCAGCATAAAAACCAACCGTTAATGTAAGAATACGAAAAATATTACATATTTCATATTTAATTACTTACCTCTTCATCATTATAACACGTTTATTTTTTAATATTCAATATTGAAAATTCCGTTCTTAATAAGTTGACTGAATGGAACGGAATAGCTGCCAAACGCCCATAGATATAATATACTTAAAGACGACGTCTAACCGAGCTGTCACTGTTACCACTTTTGTTTAGTGTATGATTAACAATGTTTTTCTTATTTTTTCGCAACTGTATTAAAAAACGTCGTTCGATACACGTGCGGAAATGTCATTCTTCACTCGTCCCGAGTCTTGCCACTCGCCTGCGGCTCGTGGCAAGATATCTCGGTACTCGTGAAGTAATGACATACCTTCCGCACTAGCATCGAAATGTACTATTATTCTCGTTTTAGTATTTGTTGTTATAGGGCCAACAGAAATACATCATCTATGAAAATTTCAACTGCCTAGCTATCACGGTTCATGAGATATAGCCTGGTGACAGACGGACAGACAGACAGACTCAGCTGAGTCTTAAGGCGCCCACTGATTACCAGTTCGCCGGACGATATCAGCCTGTCAGTTAAACGCAAAATTTGACAGCTCCGAACAACTGACAGGCTGATAATATCGTCCGGCGAATTGGTAATCTGTGGGCCCCTTTAGTAATAGGGTCCCGTTTTTACCATTTGGGTACGGAACCCTAAAAAAGGAAGTTAGAGCTAGTAGGTATATCTACACGTACGCCAAACTATCTATGATGATTTAGCTTAACTTCGTAGTTGTTTAACTTTCTTTATGTACTAAATAAGTCTTTATATACTTACTAGCTTTTGCAAGCGACTTCGTCTGCGTGGAATTAGTAATTTTGGAATGTTGTTGAATATTCGAGAACATTCTAGATCATTGTGGAACATTCCAGAATACTTTCGAATGTTCTAAGCGCGCGGGCGGTGCTACACCGCGCGGGCGGGAAAGTTCCTATCGACTAAGTTTGTTATGCAGTTGTTGTTCATTCCCCATTCAAAATTCCACCCCCATAAGCCCATAAGGGTGGAATTCTGGGATAAAAACTATCCTATGTCCTTTCTCGGGACTCAAACAATCTCTATACCTCAACTAAATCGGTTCAGCGGTTTAAGCGTGAAGAGGTAACAGACAGACAGATAGACAGACTTCCTTTTATAATATTAAGTATGGATTAATTAGGTATCTTTATAAATCCAGACTTTACAACGTAATATATGGTAATATGGTATTTGATTAAAAGTATTGTTTTATTATAAGCTTTATTCGTATTTGGTTTTTTAATTCTGCGTAGTGATAAAGGCAATTAAATAATTAAAAAGAACCTCCAAGATTAATTATTAGGCCTATGATTAACTGCTTTCCGGATTGCGTGTATTGTCAACGTAATGGGCGGCACGCGCCTTAAGTTAGATTGACAGTCTAGACACAAGTGTTCGTTGTATGTTCGTTGGCTTATTACAGATAATTGCTAATATTGCTATGCCAATTATCGTGGTTCCAGTCTACTCTTAAATAGTACCTATACAGGCTTAGGCTCACGAGACGAATTTGATGGAAAAAACAGAGGCAATCCAAACTCCAATCCCATTCTCGAATAATTAAAAAACCGGGCAAGTGCGAGTCGGACTAGCGCACGAAGGGTTCCGTACCATAAAGCAAAAAAAAAAACGGAAAAAATGCAAAAAGAAAACGGTCACCCATCCAAGTACTGACCACGCCCGACGTTGCTTAACTTTGGTCATAAATCACGTTTGTTGTATGGGAGCCCCATTTAAATCTGTATTTTATTCTGTTTTTAGTATTTTTTGTTATAGCGGCAACAGAAATACATCATCTGTGAAAATTTCAACTGTCTAGATATCACGGTTCGTGAGATACAGCCTGGTGACATACAGACGGACAGACGGACGGACAGCGAAGTCTTAGTAATAGGGTCCCGTTTTACCCTTTGGGTACGGAACCCTAAAAACGGTCAAATGCCTGTCCGAAATGATACTCTTGAACCACTACACAAAGTGTCTAATTTATGTAGATTTATGGTCATAGTGCTATAATACCTACCTATAAACCTTAAAAGCACTTAGTGGTAACTATTTTCCTCCAATATTAAATCTTGAGTAACTATGTACTGTAATATAGTCGTTTACATATTATTGTACCGCAACTTTAGATATCATAGGAACCCGAGCATTTCGGAAGAAAAAGTTAATTACCAGCACTACACCACTCGTCTGCGTGAAATGATACTGTTGATTGATAAAAACTATCCTATGTCTTAACCACGGGTCTCAAACTACCTGCATACCAAATTTCATCTGAATTGTTAGAGATCCCTTGTGACAGTTGTTTGTACGATTTTTATATTTCTTTACGTTGCATACGCATTTATGACCTTGATTGCATCAAATTTGTTGATCAAGGCCAAATGAATATAAATAAATCCGGTATTTTATATACTTATCAGCTTTGTAGGTATAATAAAAGAAACGATACACTCGAATGGCTCTAGGTATTTGGTATGACGAAATATCATCAATGAAATTCTTGTACTCGAATAGATTTGGAGTTTTGGTGTTCGATAAACGAAATTGCAATAAATTCATATCACGAAAAATTCAAAATGTTCTTGAAATCTTACATCATTTTGGTAACGTTGATAACATCCCAATGTGTTCAATTAAACCAGCGGTCGGCAACCTTAGCAGCCAAGGGCCACATAGCAGTTAACAAAGTGGACGCGGGCCGCACTTTGTTAATATTTATGACTCTATCAGACATTGTCATTTGTCAATATTATATACAAAAGAGCCAGGCAGGTTCGCGGGCCGCTGGTTGCCGACCGCTGAATTAAACTATAAACTATACTATATTTGTTTTATATTTTTAAGATAACTTTATTCTTTCACAACCTGTGCATTGATTGGTTGAACTACTGCCCCAGTGTGATAAAGCTTTTTATATTTTTACTACGGTTAATTTATTTTTAATGCTCATCCGCATCAGTCGTTCCAATTTGATCATCATCATCCATTATCGAGAATATTAAACAAGTGTTAGATAACGCAAACTCACAACGCGACCGGCTCCCTAAGTCGGCGCACGCGCCGAGCCGTACCATCGTAATTTACCATTCTTAAACCCTATTACAGTGGAATAAAGGCTACATTTTGTCAGTTAAATGTGCAAATTAACGTGCTCGTGCCGTGTGGTACCTAATACGAATGTGATATTTTTGTAAATTGATATTTAATTTGATCGTTATGACCGGGGTTATTGGAAATGGTAAGCATTTTTTATATTAATATCTATGTTTAGGTTGATAAAATAATAATAATAACTACTTAAGACAAGTTTTAAAAGCATTTACATATATATTCTTAAATGGTTGTAGGTCAATTTTTGTTGAATTCATATTGGCTTTTTAACACATACTATTTTGTAAATTTCAATAACCTACTACGATGGTGGCAAACAATCTTAATAGCGCGCCTAATTTTAAGCGGTTTCCGCAGCCCATCACCACTTGCGAAATCAGGGGTGTCACAAGCAAAACCTGAGAGTAGCTAATAACACTCCTTTTTTGAAGAACCCCATACTGTTAAGTGTATAAATGTGAAGTAGCTATGTGTAATGTGTATACAGATGTAGTGCATAATATTGTTATCCTTCGTATTTTCACGACACCTTACGTACATACCTACGTGTTTTGCTATTTCAGTCAGTCTCGGTACAATAAGTACTTACTGACATTGATTGAACTATAAAGCATGACATTACCAACGTTTCTGAGAAAATACGAAGGAAAAAAAACCGGGCAAGTGCGAGTCGGACTCGCGCACGAAGGGTTCCGTACCATAATGCAAAAAAAAAACAAAAAAAAGCAAAAAAAAAAACGGTCACCCATCCAAGTACTGACCCCTCCCGACGTTGCTTAACTTTGATCAAAAATCACGTTTGTTGTATGGGAGCCCCATTTAAATCTTTATTTTATTCTGTTTTTAGTATTTGTTGTTATAGCGGCAACAGAAATACATCATCTGTGAAAATTTCAACTGTCTAGCTATCACGGTTCGTGAGATCTGTATCTCACGAACCGTGACAGACGGACGGACAGCGAAACGGACTTATTGACTGACTCACGTGCGTACTACTGACTCACCTATCTTCAAAAAAACCGGGCAAGTGCGAGTCGGACTCGCGCACGAAGGGTTCCGCACCACAATGCAAAAATACAAAAAAAAAAGCAAAACAAAACGGTCACCCATCCAAGTACTGACCCCGCCCGACGTTGCTTAACTTTGGTCAAAAATCACGTTTGTTGTATGGGAGCCCCACTTAAATCTTTATTTTATTCTGTTTTTAGTATTTGTTGTTATAGCGACAACAGAAATACATAATCTGTGAAAATTTCAACTGTCTAGCTATCACGGTTCGTGAGATACAGCCTGGTGACAGACGGACGGACGGACGGACGGACGGACGGACGGACAGCGAAGTCTTAGTAATAGGGTCCCGTTTTACCCTTTGGGTACGGAACCCTAAAAACTAACCCACTTCCAGATCCGCTGAAACCAATAGGCCTAGCAAGTTGAAATTTGGCATCCAGATGGCCAATTTTGTGGTTACAAGACTGAGATAAAGGAACAGTGTTTTTTTTTGCGATTTGTATTCTTTTATTTTACAAGAAACAGTTATTATTTATACTAAGCGTCTAACGAATTTGTAATAGCAAAAATAAATTTTAGTCTCGATATCAACTATGATGAAATGATACTAATGATATCCCATCAGTTCAATATTAAAGGGGCCCACAGATTAACAGTCCGCCGGACGGTATCGGCCTGTCAGTTGTTCGGAACCGTCAAAATTTTGTTATAATATAACTGACAGGCCGATACCGTCCGGAGGACTGTTAATCAGTGGGCCCCTTAAGAATATGCGTCGTGTTTTTACGTATACGCTATATTATATACTCGTAGGTATTTATTTAAAAAAAATAGTTTATTGGTACCTATAAAAAAAAACCAAAACAAATCCTGAACTTTAATCCCAAGCGAGCTAGAACTTGGTACCCATATATATCTCAATTCTTTTCCCGGTAAGTCAACAACGACGCATTATTCTTAATATTGAACTTATCATTACATCATAGTATTTATAACTTTCGAGATCTTCTTCTACCTACCGTTATCCCGGCGTTTGCCAGGGTCCGCTTTCCTACTTGCTTTCCTCCACTTTGCGCGGTCCTGGGCGTCGTTTCGTGTGTATAAGTAACTTCCGAGAGCAATTAAGATAAATTAAAACCTAGACCTGTACTTACTTAAGTACATATATGTCCTATATTTTTTAAGCCGACTGCTAAAACAGGTTCTCAATTCGACTGTTAATGTAAGTAGGTACTTTTAGGGTTCCGTACCCAAAGGGTAAAACGGGACCCTATTACTAAGACTTCGCTGTCCATCCGTCCGTCCGTCCGTCCGTCTGTCTGTCACCAGGCTGTATCTCACGAACCGTGATAGCTAGACAGTTGAAAATTTTCACAGATGATGTATTTCTGTTGCCGCTATAACAACAAATACTAAAAACAGAATAAAATAAAGATTTAAATGGGGCTCCCATACAACAAACGTGATTTTTGACCAAAGTTAAGCAACGTCGGGAGGGGTCAGTACTTGGATGGGTGACCGTTTTTTTTTTGCTTTTTTTTGTTTTTTTTTGCATTATGGTACGGAACCCTTCGTGCGCGAGTCCGACTCGCACTTGCCCGGTTTTTTTGTACTTTTTTGTCTAAGCATTCTATAAATGCTAAACCGGTTTGGGATAGTTGCCTGTTGAAACTTAAAAGTAATTCACTTCCCAAAAGCAAGCAAGTAAACATTGATTACCAATTTTGTTTTCTACATTGAATTGTTTACAGTTTTCTTATCCTTCTTATTATACAGTTAAACAATCTACTTTATATACACAGGGCAAGCACCGGCTAGGCCGAGTCGCGTCCGTCGCGCCGCGTCGAAGCTGTGCGGGTTGGAGTCTTGGCGGCGGCGTGTCCCCATCACAACATGGCTGCCGAACTACAAGTCGGAATATTTGTTCAGGGACTTCATAGCGGGTTAGTATTTAAGAAAACGGGTTATTTTGTGCGGTTTGGAGGAAAGTCTTTTTTTTAGTTGCGGTTAAAAAATAATTAAAAAGAATTAATAAAGGACTCTACTAGTCGGGACTTTAAAGGCTGAAGATTTTTTTAGAGTCTCGTATAGAACTCTTAAAATTTTGACTCAAAAGACCCGAGTTCCTAGAGACTACGAAGAGTGGAATAAACCTCCTAAGGGTATGACATACATGTTGAATAATTTTACGGTTTAGTCTCACTTGTTCACTTGTTTTGTTCGGTTTAGACAAGTGAGTCTAAACCGTAAAATTATTCAATGTTAGTATGTCTCACAACAGTTTAAATTTTACAAAGAAAAACATGTCAAGCAAACACATTACAATAAATACCTATAAACTAACTTATATACTAAAACTACAAATAAACACAGCACAATACATAAATTATTAAATAATCACAGTTTAAATTCAATAACATACATGTGCTGACCTCGAAGCCGGTGTGATGTGACGCTGACAATGCTGACATAGTGCACCAGTCGCTGCCGCTTAGGCTGAATCACCAGTCATGCGGACTCCCAGTATTTTGCCTCAACTACGCCTCCCCCTCGTAGTCTCTTCTTCCTAGCCCTTGCTGCAGGATTTGCTGGCTGGAGCTTCCCCAAGTATCAGTATCAGTTATACGTGGGCCATACTGCAAGTTTCTGATATGGATGCTGATAAGCAATAAGGCCCCCCCCCCAGATGTGGGGGGGCGTCTTTCGAGCGTCGGCGTCTACAATTCTATGGCCGACGTCGACGCAACGTCGACGCAGCGTCGACGCAACTGCGCAGCGACGTCATTTTCCATAGCGCTGGACCGACGCCGACAGACGCCGACGCTCGAAAGACGCCAGATGTGGGGAGGCCCTAATGTGTCATCCCACATCCATTTTTCAATGAAATGTCAACTTTAAGCGTCAATTTTTTGAGTTGACATTGACATCTTATTGAAAAATTAATGTGGGATGACACATTATTGCTTATCAGCATCCATATAAGAGACGACTTATTTTTTCTAAGCGGCCAGTCCAGGAATTTTCAGTATGCCCTAAGTATAGGTACATGTTTTGACCTCGAGTCGGAATCATCTCATCACATTCCATATCCCTTGTTCTACTACAGACTAAACAAACAGACAACGGTCTGATTACAGCGCAGTCTTATACAGCTTTTATCACGGATCATCTTACAGACAAATACTTACATTTGAATAATCCGGTACAATGAGTATGCCTTTCATTTATTTAATTAGTAGTATTTTCTCTCTTCAGTTATCTTAAAGTCAATATTAATTGTTGAGATTATTTTTGTTTGTGTTAAGTTAAAAATGGTTTAGATAACTCTTGACTTGTACCTACGAATGTGCGGATTTGCGGAATTTTAGGTAATCTTACTAACGTGATTTTTAGTGTTCCGTACCCAAAGGGTAAAAATGGGTATTACTGTGACTCCGCTGTCCGTCCGTCTGTCTGCCACCAGGCCCCTATTTCACCAACGTGACAGGTGCGACAATTCGACAAGTCTCATTGTTGCTGACGTCACAGGCATCCATGGGCTACGGTTATCGCTTACCATCGGGCGGGCCGTATTCCTGTTTGTCACCATCATTGTATTATTTAAATAAACTTTATTATATCGGCATAAAACAGGTATTTCTCTTGTGATGTTTATGATGATAATGATGACAATTGTCACAAGATTTCAAAGAACTTTCGGTAATTCTTGACAGCAAATGAGTTCTGTGTCGGAATTTCGTGACAATTGTCGTATTTCTTGTGACAATTGTCATTAGCTTCGCAAAATAAATACTTATTTACTGGCGATATAGTTGAGTTTTTTTTTAAATTAACATGTTGGTGGCAAACTACCACACCGCCCGTCTGATGGTAAGCGGTTACCGTAGCCTAAAGAGGTCTGTGACGTCAGTAACAGTGATGTCGGCAAATGCGACATTTGTCACGTTGGTGAAATAGGGCCCAGGCTGTAACTCGAACCGTGAATAGCTAAGCAGTTGTAATTTTCACAGATGAAGTATTTCTGTTGCCGCTATAACAACAAATACTAAACACAAAATAAAACCAATATTTAAGTGGGGCCCTCTTGCAACAAACGTGATTTTTTTGTCATTTTTGGCGAAACCCTTCGTGCGCGAGTCTGACTCGCACTTGGCCGGTTTTTATCATACGTTTTGCTGTAAATAAACGGTGTGTCAACTTGTTCCTTGACTGCGTTTGTTGCAACACATTTCCGTAGTGCAAAGCACATTAGTTGCGAGTTTGCATTCTACGTCTTGTATTTCAAACAACGTGTCGGTATATGATACTAACAATACCTACAAAAAAGCTTCAATGACAAAATAATGTGGTAGTAACTTCCTTTATTATTGAAATTAATAATGAAACAGTCAGCAGCATAAGTTGCTAGGTGGGCGAGATGTCCAAAATAATCTTGACGCGACTTTATTGTTATGAGAATAAGAGCGCGTCAAGGTAATTTTGAACACCTCGCCAGCTTAGCAACTTCTGCTGCTGTCTGTACATACTATACTTATTACTGAAAATGTTAGATTTTGCTATTGGGCATTCTTATGCTGCCTTTCCACTTAAGGTGGCCACAGATTACCAGTTCGCCGGACGATATCAGCCTGTCAGTTAAACGTAAAAGGTGACAGTTCCGAACAACTGACAGGCTGATATCGTCCGGCGAACTGGTAATCTGTGGGCCACATTAGGCGACGAGAGGAGACGTGAGTGAATTACCAATCCAGTGGAGCGGAGAAGAGATGTGGACTACAACCGATGCTATTGGTTGATTCCCGTATAGCTCCTTCCATTTCCCCCTCAGTGGAAAGCAAACTTACTCACTTATCCGTAAGATCTGTTTCATAGATGTTTGTGGCAGACACATGTCAATATACGGTAATTACTAATTAGGCATATAAGTACCTATAGGTACGAGTATGTCTGTCGTAGATCTGTCCGATCTATAGTGCCACCATTTTAGATCCATTGCTTAGTCCCTTCCATTATTATGTCCGTTCAATTATGTCCATTCAATTATGTCCATGAGTTATTTCCGTAATTTATTTCTATTTATTTAACTTTATCCTAAGTTAATTTAGGTAATGTTTCTGCATGTTCCCATTGAACAAGTGCAACACTATTTATGATGTATGTCCTAAGTTGTTTAACTTGAACTTATTTCTCCATTACTGTGCCAACATACTTAATTTTTCGATAATTTGATACACCACAAGTGTTCTGTATGATCACATGTAAATAAAGCCTTATGCTTCTGTCTTTAAGGTCCATTATCTTGCAAGAATTAGAATGGAGATATTTCATTTTAAAGTGTTTTAGTGGATGGTTCGCAGGATACAATAATTGGATACTGAATACCAACTTGTTATGTAAAATGCATACTAAACCCTGTTTTACTATACAGATACAGTGCATACCTATGCTACTATGTGTTGTAATAATTACTGATAAATACCTATTGTATCATTCAATGGCGGTGCAACAAACATACCAATTTGGCAAGCCGGAGCTAACTTAGCCCGATTTTCTTAGATATCTGGAATAAATGTGTCTGTGAGTACAGATAGATGGCGACTGTTAGGTTACAATAGGATGGAAATAGTATATTTTAATACGGTTCAGAGTCAGAGCGAGTAAAATACTAATTATTTTTATATTCTTCCAGGTTTGACGGTGGGTCTGACGTCCATTCCTCAAGGAATCGCCTATGCCATAATAGCAGGACTGCCGCCTCAGGTAGGAATGAATGAATCATTTCGGTAAAGAAGAGAGACGTCACACTAACGTTTCCCGAGCGTCGGCGTCTAGTCAACTCTAGTGCTGCTGCTCGACGCAACGCTGGCGCCAATGCGCAGCGACAACGTTTTCCATAACGCCGACTAGACGCTGACGCTCAACAGATTCTAGTGTCGGGTCTCTATAAGATGATAACCGATTCTTTTTTATTGTGCGGGTGACATAATAATATGATAGGACAAATTTTTAACCGACTTTCAAAGAGGAAGAGTTTTATTTCCGAAAACGTTTTAATAAGATTTTTATTTTTTCTGTGGTAGAATAAAAGCAATAAATAAAATTGTGTAGGTATTGCCACATTGATCACATAATAAAATATAATGTAGATACATAGGCAACTAATAAGTAGTTGTCTGGACTATTTATTTGTGCTCATATCGATCCCAGACTAGACTATTGAAAATTGCAGGATTTCGATAATTATTCTAATGATTAATTTAAAAAATCACATTCCAGGTGGGTCTATACTCCAGCATCTTCCCCGGCCTCGTATACGGCATATTCGGCAGCTGCAAGGACGTCACCGTCGGCCCGACGGCTATACTGGCGGCCCTGCTCGCCAAATATGTCGCCAAAGCCGAAGCGTTTGCATACCTGGCTTCGTTCCTGTCCGGATGTGTTATTATGCTGCTAGGGGCGTTGCAGTTAGGTGAGTGTTCTTCGTGTACGCCATATTCAGCAGCTGTAAGGACGTCACCGTCGGCCCGGCGGCCATACTGGCGGCCCTGCTCGCCAAATATGTCGCCAAAGCCGAGGCGTTCGCATACCTGGCTTCGTTCCTGTCTGGATGTGTTATTATGCTGCTAGGGGCGTTGCAGTTAGGTGAGTGTTCATCATGTACGCCATATTCGGCATCTGCAAGGACGTCACCATCGGCCCGATGGCTATAATGGCGGCCCTGCTCGCCAAATATGTCGCCAAAGCTGAGCCACCCTCATGCCCACTTATAGATAGGTAGAAACGCATTACTCCACGGATTTGTTAATAATTGTCATTTGCATCGTTATCTTAGTCTACCAGGTCTATCATCAGGTACTAGAGTGTTCACTAATGACGACGCTAAGTGGCAATATGACACAGTTAGGTACTTGAGATAAAGTTAGGGTCAGATTTTCTATTTTTCCGGAAATAACCTTGAAAACTCAAGTTTCAATTAGTTCAAGGGTTCCGGTCTCTAAGAATCGTAATTATGACATAGACTAGGAATCCTCTAGACCGAGTTTAGAGCAATTATTTCATGCAACCGATGATGCCGTGCCGTGATTGGTCCGTTCAAACACACGGACGTCACACAAAGACACTTTCGACTTGAACATGAAGTAAAATTACCGTATGCGTGGCAGAGGGGGTAGCGCGACTATGCTCAGTGTGGTGGATGTCTTGTCTGTGAATAATGCGTACATTTTCCAGGGTTTCTGTTGGATTTCATCTCCAAGCCGGTGATCAGCGGGTTCACGGCGGCGGCCGCGCTGCAGATCGCGGCCGCGCAGCTCAAGTCGCTCTTCCGGCTCACAGGTATTGAGAGCCCAACAACGTGCACACTAGCGCCACTGATAAATAATCGTCATTATTTAAATTTAACGAAATATATTTTAAAAAATCCGGAGGTCGCGGGTTCAAACCCCGGCTCGTACCAATGAGTTTTTCGGAACTTATGTACGAAATATCATTTGATATTTTCCAGTCGCTTTTCGGTGAAGGAAAACATCGTGAGGAAACCGGACTAATCACAATAAAGCCTAGTTTCCCCTCTTGTTGGAAGGTCAGATGGCAGTCGCTTTCGTAATAACTAGTGCCTACGTCAAATCATGGGATTAGCTCCCATGTGCTGTGGCAAAATGCCGGGATAGCGCCAGGAAGAAGGAAGAAATATATTTAAAAAAAAGAGGGCCGCTACGTACTGTATTTTGTATTTAAGCACCTTCTGAATACATCAAACTAGTTTTTATGTTGCTGGATTCGTCAATCTATGCGTCCAAAGTTAAAACGGCCGTTTTGTTTTGAGTTCATTTGTAACATTTGCCTCAGTTAGGCCCACTTGCACCATTCCACTAACCCGGGGCTAATCGGTTAAATCTGGCTTTACCATGGTTACCAGTACAATTTGACACTAGGTTAATGGTTTAACCGCTTAATCCCGGGTTAGTGGAATAGTGCAAGTGGGCCTTACAAGTATTAACATGGTATTTCAAAAGCTTGCTTTTATTTCAGGGTCGTCGGGTAGTACGTTTCTGGAGGCCGTGATCAATTTCTTCAAGAATATAAAAACGATACATTTGTGGGACACCGTTTTAGGTGTCACCTGTATAGCTTTACTGCTGCTGTTGAAAGTAGGTGTCGTTTATTAAGTAGGTACTTATTTTATCTTTTTAATTCTGCCGTTTTTGAGACAATTTTACGAGTATATATTACTATACACTCCTACAGTCGCCATCATATATATCGGAGCGGCCAAGGTGCTCACAAATATCTGAGCACGCCTCTATTGTCAAGGCGTTAGAGTGCTTGTTCAGATATTGTGAACACCTTGGCCGCTCCGATATATCTGATGGCGACTGTACACATAAGTATTTGTAAATGTAATTTAATTTTGACAGATTTTGATAAAATTTGATGGATATAAATAGAGTTCTCTATTCTGTTGACATAAGCGCAATATCGCCGTATGTCTTCCAAATATGACTTTCACTGAATTACGAAAACACAAATTAAAATTTCATGTTTATTCCGACCAGAGTGAGGAGCTGTTCAAAACTACTAAATTTTATCAAAATCTGTCAGCAAAATAAAAGAACCGGACAAGTGCGAGTCTGACTGTCACGTACGAGGGTCCCGTACTTTTTAGTATTTGTTGTTATAGCGGAAACAGAAATACATCATCTTTGAAAATTTTATCTGTCTAGCTATCATGGTTCATGAGATGCAGCCTGGTGACAGGCAGACGGACAGACAGACAGATAGATGGACAGTGGAGTCTTAGTAATAGGGTCCTATTTTTACCCTTTGGGCACGGAACCCTAAAAACGGCTCAAATATCAAAAACATAATTAAAATCAGTACTTATGAAACTGAAATAAATAAGAGTGATATTTTTTTGGTTCCAGCGGTTAAAGCTTTCAACAGACTCTAGCTCAAGTGTGTTGCGACTGCGTGCCGCGCGCGCCTGCGTGCACGTGGTGCGCGCGCGCAACGCGCTGGTGGTGTTCGCGGCCGCGCTGCTCGCCTACCTGCTGTCGAAGAAGGGAACCCTGCCGTTCGCACTCACTGGTATGTCATGCTTTAGTCCCAGAGCCACAATGCTAACAATTAATTGCATGAAAAAAATACGCAAGTAAGTATAACGGGCACTGATTGGCTAGCACGTTATCTTTTCGCGGATTAGCAAAGTAATATTTGGGTTTTGATTAATATGGATTTCCGCAAAGTAACGCCCGATTCTATTCACTAATCGAACTTAAAATAGTTTTTTTTTAATGTCAATTATGTGATATCTGCCGTGACATCATCAATAGGCTCCACGGTAGATCATGCTGAGTTGGTTCAATTTCGTGATAAACGCTTATGCTTTTGTCTTATCTTAGTATATAAATCTTAGTATGTTGATGTCACAAATAAATGACTTGTTTCACAAACACAAATTCTCACGTTTTTCTATTAGACAACACGGGCCATCAAAGTTACCTGTCTGACTAAAATGTAATTGCATTGAAGATACACTTTTTTGTTCGTAATCTAGATTGACATAAAAAAAATATATGGTCATACTAGTTATTTTAGAACCATTCATGTAAATCTCCATAGTTTTCTACATTTTGAATTGGAAATCTCCAATATTCTAATATTTCTTAATCAAGTAAATATTAAGAACATGATTAATGTGAAGACCGGTATATGAAATTTTTGATCTGTAAACCGTCATATAACAAGAACGAGAACTGGGCTATAACCGCGAAAATCGAAGTTCGCAAATTGCGGGGATTTTTCTCTGTCACTCTAATTACGCCTTCATTGGAGTAAAAGAGAAAGATCCCCGTATTTTGCGAATTTCGGTTTTCGCGGTAGCCGCTCTGTTGTATTTGTATACTTGCGTACTACGCTCAGGTATAGTCAGAAAGGAACAGCTTCACTTCTTCTGCTCTACGGACCTTCTGTAAGCGGAGTAGATATTAGAACGCAAGAGAGATGCCTCTTCTATATAACTCTTGCGTTTGAAAGAGCTAAGACGGTCTTACCTACATTGATCTTACGTTAATTTCTTTTCGAAGTAGAAATAATTGTACCCAAGTCTTATGATTTTTTTCCATATTTTGAATTATTCTATTTCAGGTACCATAACAGGCGGCCTACCACACTTCGCCCCTCCCCCGTTCTCGACAACCGTCGGCAACCAGACGCTCGCCTTCCCGGACATGCTGGTCGTGTTCGGCCCGGAGGGGTTCGTGATGCCGCTCGTCGCCATCTTGGAGAGCATCGCTATAGCTAGGGCTTTCGGTAAGTCATAGTACCCTGGTACTTTGCCTGAGCGCCACTTGCACAATCCCACTAACCCGGGGTTAACCGGTTAAACCGTTAACCCAGTGTCAAATTGTACTTGTTACCATGATAACTCCATGTTTAACCGGTTATCCCAGGTTAGTGGCGCACGTGCCCCTAGGCAAGTTATTTAAGGGCTACCCGGGGTCTTCATCGATTTTTGACAAGTTTTGAATCGTATCTCCTACTTTTACACTAGATAGAATTATAAGGCAAACGGCTATCGGTTCTTCAATCTTTTATCTCCATTAATGTCTACCGGATTTTGAAAGAAATGAATACTTATTTTTTTAAGATTTTTTTAAACATTGTCTAAAAAACACTTTTTTCGTATATCGATTGTTATATCTTTTCCTTACTTTTTTTGTCCTAAGTACTTTTTACGTCGCTATAGTTAGAGCTTTAGATATGGGTTTCTCTTGTGTCAGAGGCTCATAAAATAAAGATCCTTAGGTCATTGACCCAGCGAAGTTAGTCTAGTTATTTTTTTTTATTTCAGCTGGCAGCAAGCCCGTCGACGGCACGCAAGAGATGTTAGCCGTTGGTGCGTGCAACATAGTCTCTTCGTTCTGCCAGGCCATGCCGGCCACCGGGTCGTTTACACGGACAGCGCTGAATCACGCTTGCGGTGTCGTCACACCCGCTGGCTCCATGTTCAAAGGTAAGGCAACATTAAAACAAACAGTCGCCATCTTGGATTACCTACTTCATTTATGTACATAGAGTAATATAAAGAAAGAGTGGTAACTCCATTCATCAGTTTTCTTACCAAAATGCGCGTTTTTTCGTGACATTTTAAAGAAAAATAGATACAAGAAAAAAATCTATTCGATTCGGGCCATGTCACCAAATACTTTATAGAGCAATATTTCACACAACCTTTTGATTTCTAAAATTCTCTATTTAATATTATATAGGTACCTACTGACCGGCGATTGACCCTAATCAAAGAATTTTTTTAGTAGGTATTACTTTATGAATTAATATACATTTTTTTTATTTTCAGCTCTACTAGTCTTACTGTCAGTGACGTTACTCACTGATGCATTCTACTACATCCCTCGAGCCGTGTTAGCGGCCGTCATCATGGTCGCTATGATGTCCATTATAGAACTCGCTATCATACCGACACTGTGGAGAAATAGCAGTAAGTAATATGTACTAATATGTTCAGTTCTACTAGTCCTACTATCAGTGACGTTACTCACTGACGCGTTTTACTACATCCTCCGCGCCGTGGTAGCGGCCGTCATCATGGTCGCTATGATGTCCATTATAGAACTCGCTATCATACCGACACTGTGGAGAAATAGCAGTAAGTAATATGTACTAATATGTTCAGTTCTACTAGTCCTACTATCAGTGACGTTACTCACTGACGCGTTTTACTACATCCTCCGCGCCGTGGTAGCGGCCGTCATCATGGTCGCTATGATGTCCATTATAGAACTCGCTATCATACCGACACTGTGGAGAAATAGCAGTAAGTAATATGTACTAATATGTTCAGTTCTAGTTCTACTAGTCCTACTATCAGTGACGTTACTCACTGACGCGTTCTACTACATCCCCCGCGCCGTGGTAGCGGCCGTCATCATGGTCGCTATGATGTCCATTATATACCTTCGTGAACCTGTTCACGAGGATCGGTCACAGCTGACTCTTAAAGAGTCGGGATGCGACAGAGATGGCTTCAAGAAGGTGGAGAGAAGAAAGAAGTCAGCTCGTCCGAATCAGTGCGGTACCGCACCGACTGGACCTAACCATTTGCTGCGTCCCGCAACACCGACGACGCTGCTGTATGTGTCCCGATTACACTACCTTACGAAGGTCGAGGAGATCGTGAAGTATGTACGAGTCAAGTCCGGATTCATCCTGAGGGTCGTGAAGTTGGAATCTCGACACAGTGTGAATTTTAATTCTTTTGTGCTGAGCGTTCCGACTGAACATCTGGCGACCTTCACCAAGGAGGAGTTTTGGCCGAAGGGTGTCAAGTTTCGGCGGTTTCGCGGCCGGCTCCCTGACACTGCGGAGTTGCGAACTACATCGCAGCCATAATTGAATTTTTAGTTTTAAGATATGTTTTGTATTAATATGTATGCTAGTTTTAAGGTATTTATCTATGGGCCAATCTTCGAGCAACACGGAAGGGAGACGGCATTCGCACTATTTCCCCTCTGCCGAGGTACAACATTAGCGCGTCAATCTAATCTAGCGCGGGTAATAAAACTAGTTGCACTTGGATTTTTCACTAGACCGAGTCCAGACGCGAGCGTGAACACTGCTGCACAAAAATGCCTGTTTGCTCGGTTTTTTGTTATAAAAAGAGGTCGGGGACATCAAATTTACAAAAAGAAAGTGTTACATTTCACATGTAATTTTTTTTTTACATATCATACGTTAAATTACATTTAAATACAATTATTATATTTTAGTCTCAAGTAATTGTTGGATTTATCGATTTTGCTCGCTCAGTACAAATTGCGGATCGGTCGAGCGACAAATCCGACTTCACATCTCTCAGAATACAATGACATACTTTAACGAAAATGTGTTAGTGTGCGTATTGTGACACTAGTCACTCGTCCGTACACAAAAAGAGATCGAGGTTTGCAAGATTTGTCTTTGACGTGTGTCATTTTCTATGTATTTGTGTCGTCATTACAGATTGGATTTTGTATGTAAGTGTGTGAGAAATGCGACTGTGTGCACCTTTCCCCCCGCGAAAAATGGCAGAAAGATTTGTACGGCGAGATATCGCTTGGGCCCCTCCCTTCCGACGTGTCGGAAGCCGGTGTTGCTCGAAGGGGCCAATAGTTGCCTGAAAATAAACGTTTTCATTCATTCATTCATTCATATAACTCGCTATCATACCGACACTGTGGAGAAATAGCAGTAAGTAATATGTACTAATATGTTCAGTTCTACTAGTCCTACTATCAGTGACGTTACTCACTGATGCGTTCTACTACATCCCCCGTGCCGTGCTAGCGGCCGTCATCATGGTCGTTATGATGTCCATTATAGAACTCGCTATCATACCGACGTTGTGGAGGAATAGCAGTAAGCAACTCATTATAATATGTTTAGTACTTCTAGGAAGTAATCTACATGATTAGTGGCGTTGTAGACTTCGCAAACACACATGTTACGCCATTGTGGGCCATTTTACGCCAATTTTTAAATAGAAACTCAGAAAAAAAAAACAATGCGTTGCGTCATCATTTTTATAGCGTTGTCCAGTAAAAAACGCCGTGTGAGGGGGTGGGTCCCTATTAGGGAACGCTCTCGGTATTGAATTTGTATGGCGAGAACCGGGAATTCTGCGGGTTGTGGTACTGTTTGTAGAAAATTGGTACCGGGAGCACCCCCTAGTCCCTATTATACGAATTATGTTCGATTTGGGGTATTGATAAAGTGTATGTGGTGTTGCAGAGCTGGAGCTGCTGGTGTACTCGTGCACGGTGCTGGTGGGGAGCGGCGCGGGGCTGGAGTACGGCATCGCGGCCGGCGCGGGCGCCGACGCGCTGCGCGCGCTGGCGAGGACGGCGAGGCCCCGGCTGCACCCCGCCGTCTACAAGGTACGCTGATTTAGTTAAATTATGGTTTATCCCTTTCTTACAAATACATAAATCAAAATGACAGATAAAGACAAACGATTATTAGCTAATCGAGGTTTGTAGCGCGTTTATGAATAAGGGGGAAGGAGGATAGTGGACGCCCGACCGCTTTGCCATACAAACGTTTACCTAGTCTTCGTTTACCTCCCGAAAAATTGGTATTATAGAATAGTACATTGTAGGAGAGGACGGAAAACCGCTCAAAGATGGACGAGTGAGTTCGAGGGCCGACACGTTAGTGGAGGCCCTCGAATAATACGAGTCCATCTTTAGCGTTTCCGGCCGAGGCATTACATAATGGTTTTCACGACTACTGCGAGGAAATAAGAAAACATTTGCATAACTATAAGTACTAGCCCGCGATTTCTCTGGTAGCAAATTACTAGCCACTGCCTGTACTGTCTCTTGAATTTCGGTAGGTGTCAGCTTAAGAATATCATTTTCTTCACTAGAAGAACTCATTTTTAGAGCGAGCGTAGATACGCGTTTCTTATATTTTTTAGTCAAACACAATATACACTATCCAATTCAGCAAGTATTTTCAGATCCCGCCTTTTTTACTTTTTTTACCACTTTTAAGAGGCGTTTTTCTGTTATTTGCTTCAAACCGAGTCTAAAATTAGAAGCGTTTTTGCTATAAAAACCACAAACAGCTACAAAAGTCAAAAACGCCTTAAGCGTGAACTGAATGGATAATTGGGTAGGTAAAGTTTTTTGAAGATAGGCAAATTATATTTTTTCCCGATAGTATTCATTATAGCGATCACGGAAATGCAGCTCTTTTATTTTTATATCATTTTATTGATTAAATATAATTTTTTAAATGATCGATATGACGTTTGTGAGGTGAAATGGCAGATTCCAGTAATTAATTCCTTGGCGCGTAGTAAATGGGACGGGATAGAAAAAAAAACGATGTCAACTGTCAGTGTCACTTAGCTCTCATTCCCGAAAAATAACGGACAAGCCTCATGTTACCTTGCGAATTGCTATTAATGTTATCATTGAGATTTTCGGCGACCTCAGCACGACCCACGGACTTCTGATTCCCCACGACATCTGCGCGTATTTGGACAAAGATTGAATTTACTTTCGATAACCTGGCACTGCATAAATTATTGGACAACGTTTTCTTCCCCACCCCTACACGACGGCCCCTACGCTGACCCTTGGACAGAGTTTTGCAAGAAAAATAAGCGAGTTCATACGAGATTGCGAGCAGATTCTACAAATTTGAAATTAGTATCATAACAGTGATAGGCACAATGCCGTTGAATTAGAGGAGCAATGGCCGTACAGGAGTACGTATCCGTGAAATACATAGGTACATAAAACATTCTTCACTTGTGTTTTGATTTTTATTATTAAATTGCCATGAGCTGTTAAGTTCGTAAACAAGAAATCGGTCTAATTTTTTCTAATAATTTCAACCATCTGTTAGTTTTGTGTGGTTATCCTCATTTTATGAATGTTGTTCTTATTTTCAGGTGGATGTAAACATTCATTGGCGGTATTATACTGATGGCTAATTAGAACCATTGAGCCATGACATACTTCCTTGCAGTGTTATTCGGCTAAGCCTCTCCGAGCATCCTGTGAATCTGAAGGATATAATTATTTCCATAAAAAAGAGCAATCGAATTAGGACCAAGATATCCCGAGAATCTAAAGACATTTTATAAAAAATGCAATAAAATGAAAATGGGAGACTCTTATTTTAACAATGTTACAAGATCATGACAATATTATGGTCTATACTTATTAAAATTTTAAAACCAACATGTCTTTATCTTTGACTTGAAAATGTACAAATGATTTGGGTTAAGTTTTATGAAATGCAACTTATGCTAAAAATCTATTATTATTATATGTCAAATTATCGTGAACTCGATGTTGCTTAAGGCGTATCCAGATTAGTCAATTTTTCGCCAATCTGATTAAATTGCCCGATCGAATCGGGACGTATGGACGCAAACGCCAATTTGGCTCGCCGAATTCAACCGCCGATAATGACCAATAAAATGAGGTGCGGACACAAGAACACCAATTTGTGAGGCTAGTATTTTCGTTATGGGGCATTTTTTCAACTTAAATGGGTCTAATATCACCATAAATCTAAAATTGGAGATAGACGCCAATTTCATTTCTGATCAGATCGACCGATTTGATCAGTCCCGTCTGGATACCGCTTTAGCACCGCGAAAGGGCGCTGCGCGGTGCGCGCGGATTGACGCATGCGCGTACCGTATGCTTTGTATCTATGGTAATATAATTTTAAAAAATATGCAAATAAAAGGCGGCAAAGTTTATTCGTTGTGCAATACTCAATAAGTTACCGCTTGTTATTTTAATACTCGTAATAAACAAAATGAGTTCAAGTGACGAAAACGACCTGGAATAGACGGCATGCACCGCCTCATTTGAAAGCAGAAGCAAACTTAATAATGAATAACTAGCTTCCTGCTAAGTCCTGGGACAAATACAACAGGACTTACGACATGCTCATGCTGTGGAAGGACACAAGAAGGACAGCCAAAACGCAAGAAACACCTACTCTGAATGTGGTTTTTAGCGTATTTCTGTGACCAAGTGAAAACTAAAAAGCCATCTACATTTAATATAAACTAAGAATATGCGTTGTTTTTTTAATTGTATTCGCGTCACTTTACCCCTATTAAATACGCTTTACTAAATTGAATTTGTTTTATTTCCTCACATAATTTGAGAATAGTGCTTACTATGTATACCTCAATGGAAGCAAAAATGTAGTATTTTTGCGAGTTGATACACTTGCTACTTGTGTATAGTGGCAAATGTATTAAACCCGCAATCAACACTAATCAATATGTAAACAGGCCCCAACGTGAAGCACATTTACCCTACAGACATACTTATCCTTATTGACCATATTTGAACCGCTCAACTCTCTTCAAGGGCACGCCACACAGCGTGATTCTATATACTGTTGTAATGTTAATGCTTAAGGATAATAATTTGTGGATTTTAAAATAAAACGAAACGAAATTTACTGGATTTATATTATATTATTTTGGATTTATTTTATTTTTATTTTATTTTGTAAGGAGTACCAACAGCTGCAAAAACATTATATAGATTTAGGTAACAATACAAAGCCAATTACAGGTACTCACAGATAGAAGAATTTATATTATAAGTTTTCTAAAGTACAGTCGCCATCAGATATATTGGTGCAGCTAGGGTGCTCATAAATATCTGAACACGCCTCTATTATCAGGGCGTGCGTGTTCAGATATTGTGAACACCTTGCCGAGCTCATATATAATAGCCAATAACGACCTAGTTATAAGACTATTACAATCTTAATCATTATGTATGTATAATACAACAATCACGTTTATATAGTCCTCACAAACGTATAAGTTACCATTTTGGCCAATATATCTTCAAAGCTTGGCACCGAATCGCTGTTAAAGACTTTGGTGTGCTCAAATACGCTGAATTTGGAAAGTAACGTATCTGTACTTCCTACAAGACGGTACGACGCACTTTGAGTTCATCTCTGTAATATTCTATTTCCATTCGAACGTTTCCGGGATCGTCTCCATCTATTGTGTTGATACTGAGATCCAAAATGACTCGTGTAGCAGTCCAAGAGTCGTGGTGGAGGCGTTAATGAAAATGTTCTCCAAGAAGCAGTGCCAAGTAGTCGAAAGCAATCGTTATCATTATCAAAATATCCGTGTTGATCGTGCTAGGGACGTTAAAAATACTTATTCTAGAAATCACACCGACATCCAATTACAAGAAAACACAAATGTTTCGTCCGACCATTATTTTCCAATTATTTGCAAGTTATTTTCCAAGAATGACACTGACAGTTGACATCGATTTTTTTTCTATCTCGTCCCATTTACTACGCGCCAAGGAATTAATTACTGGAATCTGCCATTTCACCTCACAAACGTCATATCGATCATTTAAAAAATTATATTTAATCAATAAAATAATATAAAAATAAAAGAGCTGCATTTCCGTGATCGCTATAATGAATACTATCGGGAAAAAATATAATTTGCCTATCTTCAAAAAACTTTACCTACCCAATTGTTAAAAAAAAATGAAGTGAATGGTTTTGTCATTTCTTTTTTTTTAAACAAGAAATTGGTTCTATAAATAACCTAATTTTATTTTTGAAGGAAAAAGTTGCGCAAAAAAAGACCTTTTATTGTTTTTTTATGTTTTAAATGATACTCATTGCTGTAGCGAACTGTCACCAATAACAGATGATGATAACAATGAAACATTGTAGTAGTGGTGGTTCAGGTGCTACAGCTATTGCCTACTTTCCAGCTTGGTTTTAGACCATCTATTGCTACATTTCCGAACAGTGGCGTGAAAAATATATTTATGCAAGTTCTTGTAGGTATATTAACCGTAGCTGTGCCCATACAAAGTTATTTTTTTTAAATCTCTTGAAACAATTACAAATTGTATTAGGAAGTTTTAAAAATGTACTTTATGTAATACATATCAACATTCAGAGATGAAAATGGGGCCAACGTTTTTACGGGGAAGCGGTGGGACTCCTTCCTCTTAACGAATCTCTATAAAAATAAATAATTAATATATAATTTCAGGTCGGCAACCAGTCGTGTATCTCCCTGACCCTGACGGGCAGCCTCGGCTACGCCAGCGCGGAGCACTGCGCCGGCGCGGTCCGGAAACAGGCGCGCGCGACGCCGCTGGTAGTCGTGCTAGATGGACGGTTGTTGACCAGTGTGGACCTTGGGGTTGCTGAGGTTTGTAGATAAATATTTGAACCTTAAAACTTTCCCACGAATAACTATTAAATAAAAAACTAAAAAAAACCCTACACTATCATCATCATCATCTCAGCCCTAAGACGTCCACTGCTGAACATAGGCCTCCCCCTTATGGGGGGTGAATGCCGTAATCGCCACGCTTGGCAGGCGGGTTGGCGATCGCAGTCGAGTACACCGAATTCGAGGGACTCTACTGCTGCCCTTTCACCAGTGGTCTTGGACGTAGTTTAAGGACATACCCGGGTCCGGGTACACTATACGCCTACAACATTCTATACCACTACTATTCTATACCAAAAATGCCTTACATCATTTCGGAAAAGACCTGATACTCTTCAAATTACTTGAGCGATTTCTATGAAACTACCGCAAGAAAACTCGCTTTCACAAATAAAATAACATATAATAAAAATGCCCTAACTTTTCTGCCTACAGGTTAACAAGAAATAGTAAGACTAATTAAAGTTAACCCGAATTTCTTTTGTCAGAGCCTGAACACCACGATCCTGGATCTGGAGGAGCAGGGTCATCGGTTCCTCTTCTGGAACTTCTCCCCGCGGCACCAGAGGCTCCTAGTGGAGCTGCAGCCTAACTTCGACAGCAAATTCGTGACTGGGCCCAGCATAGACCAGCATATACTAGGTATTAACTATGTGAGCATAAGAGATTAACATGTCCACAGGAAACTCGTGTCGCTATCTCATACTGAAAATACTATTTGACCCACTTACAACAGTACCATACATATTTTCTAATAATAAATTAACCTCGAAACCACGATAATTAGGTAGGTATAAATATTTAAATAATATGAAACGCCATATAGAGGCTTCGGGTGACCAGAGGGCCTGAATTCGCTCAGCGGCTTAGCAATGCTAATCAGAGAGGCAATAAATAACTAATATATAAATAAATAAATAATAGCGGACATCTTACACAGATCAACCTAGCCCCAAACTAAGCATAGCTTGTACTATGGGTGCTAGGCGACGATATACATATATGTAAATACTTATATGCAATGCGGCCAGCCGTCTGGGCACCCTACCAAGCGATCACTATTTAGGGCATATTTTTATTACAAGTTTTTAATTTAAGTGTTTTGTTTGTTGATGTAAGTATTTACTCTCTCGTGTTTCGTGATTAAATAATTTCCATACGAAACAACTTTATTAGTAGGTAGCTGGATGGAACATGTAAATACTTTTAGAATCGTTTAAATTGAAGACAAATGAAACCTATATGAATGGCTAATATTGAAATCAGATTGAAATAATAATGTTCATAAAACAATGTTTTTTTTTCAGCTTTAGATATCCAAAGAACACCGACGATAGTATACTGAAGATAAGAAACATCTATTAAGAGAAAAATTGTATTACACTCCAAAGTATACGCTGTATAAGTCTATAAGTTCTGAAAATACTTCAGCATACTCTATATAGATCGACCAAATAAATATTTACAATTTAACGAAACTGGAAAGATACATTATTTTTATACATATGTATACCACTTATATAAGTTTAATACACATATTAGTAAGATTATTAGCTAGTCACTTTTCCAATGATATGGTGCAAGTTCTAAAATACATATGGTAGGTACGGTATGATAGGTAGGTTTAAAATTAGCGATGACGGCAAGCGGCTGTAATTAATTAGTATTCGATATAATTATTTTTTATAACAAATGTTTATTTTACAACGTTTCACAGTACATATAGCCCTTTAAATTTTCGAGGTAGTTACGTAATGTGCTTATTATAATATAGAATAGGGTGTCGTAATGGAGCATCAGATGTACTGTAATTGTTGTAGTTAAGTGACCCCGTTTTCAAAAACCTATTGAATATTTATTTGGTATGGTATCTTCCTTAGTCAATCTTGTATCGAATTTATCAGAATTGTAATTATAATACCTAGATAACGTGCTTTGCAATGTGTCGAGACCTCAAAATGATATTAATTTTGACATTCCCAAAGTATTTGTTACTTAGTAAATTTTCTTTCAGCATTTTATTTTAATAAATCGTCAGCTGACAAACACAGCTTAGTTAGGAGTTAAGAGTATAAGAATAACTGTTATCTTAGATAACGATGTGATATATTCTCGTTAAAGAATAAAATATATTTTATGACCTATCTAGTACTTGTTTTACTTTTAAATTTTCTCTCTCTGACGTGATATATGTACACTGAAAATGGGGGTATGGAGCTTGGGCGTGCCCTTTCCTCGCTACAACAGCAAAACTGCTGCAACAGCCATCCGAATGCCTTCATTTGGCACCAACACTCTCGCCACTCTTTACAAAATGTATCTTCTAGCCCCCTTATTCATAAAACTTTATGGGCCTGATTTGGTTAAATTATGTTTTATCCCTTTCTTACAAATACATAAGTCAAAATGACAGATAAGGACAAACGATTATTAGCTAATTCAGGTTTGTAGCGCGTTTATGAATAAGGGGGGTAGGTCTTTAAACTCGCGTTTTGTACACATATTTAATTACACAAACGGGTCTAACGCGGTATAATTACATTGTTTTTACCTTAAAATTCCGACGTTTCAGCTGAGTTGCACCAGCTGTGGTCACGGAAAGACAGTGAAGTGGTCTTTCCGTGACCACAGCAGTAAAAACAATGAAATTATATCGCGGTAGACCCGTTTGTGTAATTAAATATAATATATGTATCTATGTCGTCCCACCATCTGCGTTTTGGTTTTCGTCTGCCCTAAGATTGACCCTAACCTAGATTTAGGTGGTTTTATTTAGGTCAACTACAGTCTAATTCAGGCAATGTTGAGCGTAGAGACTTGGTAGACACAAACTCCTAGCTAAATGGAATAGCTTCCTTTATTTGCGTATCATCAGAAATGTTTATCATAGCGTAGCCAACGGGCTTGCAAAGATTGCTTTACGTTTTCATGAAAATAGTGGAGCGGTAAATCAAAAATAATATCTACCTAACGGTCCCCTGGGCTAATATTCGGACACTGAAATTGAATAGAAATGTTAAATCAATCTAATATTGATAGTACTGACCGTCATTGACCCTATGTACCTTCAAAACTCATTTAGTAGGTATACCTTATTCGGGCAAGGAATTCCAGTTCCAATAGATTTTCTGATCGCCTGCGGTTGTCATGCGTGCAGCATTTGACCTATGAAAAATGTTATACATACACTCTTTATCATGCGTTTGTATTATTGTTAGCAAATATGCTGTAAATATAAGTATAAGGTCGCTGGAAAAAGGAAAGATGGCGGTCGAAGAAAATCGTGGTTTCGTAACATCCGAGAATGGACCGGGTTAAAAGGGTGGCCGAACTCTTTCGTCTCGTCAAGGACATAAGTAAATATGCGGAGTTGACTGCTAACCTTCACTAGTTGGAGAGGCACCTGAAGAAGAATAAGAAGGAAATACAAGTATTTCTTCAAAATAGGAATAAAGGTACACAGTACAGGAGGTGGTGTGTTTCAAGCTAAAGGGGTTTCAGGCACTTTGAGCAGGGCACCTCTGTCGGGTGCCCACGAGACGCTGCATGGGCCAAACTAGCCACAGACTGGATCCCACAGGATGGATCTCGGGGTAGGGGTGGACCAAAACGGAGATGGTGGGACGACCTTGATACATTTTGTAAAGAGTGGCGGGAGTGTGCTTTTGATAGGACTAATTAGCGGGAAGGGGGGGGGGGGCTTTCCCGCTAATTAGTCTCCCCTCTTTGCCTAGCAGTGGGATACTTATAGACCAGTGAAAAAAGGAGTGTACGGGTTTTAAGGGTTGGCAAATCAGCAGGTGACTGACACCCCCCGAGTTGCATGTATCCGTGGGCTGAAAGAATGACGTATATTTTGACTGTTATGTGTATGCTACACGTAACACTTATAAGCATAATTATTTATGTATAGGTAACAATGTATAGCTTTCTTGGATGAAATAAAAACACAACGCCTACACCATTATACTCGTAAGTTAATTTTAGTGCGTAGCGCTCTAGAGCAAGCTAACACACCACTAATACCTTTTTTGTTTTCTCTTTGTTCGATTTGTTCAAATTTGTTGCGGTAAGTTTTGTTGCGACAATAAATGACTTTTTATTTTATTTTTTTATTTTAATATATTTTCGATACAATTGTGCGCGTCAAGCACATTGCCCAGAATGAGGCCCTAGGGGATCTATTTTCCCCCGCTACATTCCAATTGAGATTGAATACGATTTGTCTTCGTTCTGCTTTAGCTTACCAGTACCCTAATATGTAAAAAAGAGAAGCAAATATAAATAAATCGAATATGAATGGAAGCCTATTTGGCACAAAGTTGAGGCCTGTTTCGGGAGATGTTATCTGTAGCTATAAGTTGCATTTCTCCGGGTTTGCTGGTGACATACGGCTTTTGGCTTGGGATATAAGATAGAGACGGGATTGTTTCTATTTTGCGAAATGGGGTTATGAAATTGTAGTCAGTTTTTAGATTTTTGGGAAAGGTGTACGTATTACAATATTATCATCATCATCTTCATTTCATACCGCGTATGATACTTCTAAGGGTCATTTTGAGAATGACTCTTTGAAGTGTCATACTGCAATTGCAATGAGTTATTTAGGTCCATGCACAGATAAAACATCCTCCAGACTTAGCATAGTCGCGCTACCCCCTCTGCCACGCATACGGTAATTTTACTCCATGTTCGAGACGAAAGTGTCTTTGTGTGACGTCCGTGCCTTTGAACGGACACGACGCGGGACTTCGCTCACATCGTCCCGCGCACCCCCGCATTTTTGGCATCATCGGTTGCATGAAATAACTGCTCTAAACTCGGTCTAGAGGATTCCTAGTCTATGGGTCCATGCTACTGCTACCCAACAATAGTACCGTGAGTTACGTCGTTCTGTCTCCGCGGCCTACTGACGCCCCCGGGGCAAGTTCCGTCGCGAGAACGATTATGGCGGAAGTTTTTACGTTTCCCAGCATATTTTCATATTAGGAGTTTGGTGATAAGCCCAATAAGCCGGCAATAAAGAGAGATACAATCCAAGACGCCGATAGGTACTTACATTTGACTTGATTTGGAACTAAAAACCATTTTTTTTGGGAAAAGGGTCCCATTACTAAGTCTCTATTGTCCATCGGTGTATCTTATAAAGTTTTATCACCGCAAAAATTATTAAGGGCCAGTACAGACGAACTGCAACTTATATTTTGACGACCGGTCTGGCCTAGTGGGTAGTGACCCTGCCTGCTAAGCCGATGGTCCTGGGTTCGAATCCCAGTAAGGGCATTTATTTGTGTGATGAACACTAATATTTGTTCCTGAGTCATGGGTGTTTTCTATGTATATAAGTATGTATTTATCTATATAAGTATATATATCGTCGCCTAGCACCCATAGTACAAGCTTTGCTTAGTTTGGGGCTAGGTTGATCTGTGTAAGATGTCCCCAATATTTATTTATTTATTATTTATTTATATATATGGTACTGCACGCCGAAGTTGCAGTTGGCTTGCAGTCGGCCAGCAGTTCCCATAAAAATTGCAGTCGGTTTGCAGTCCGTCTGTATCGGTTCTAAAAGTCTACAAGTACTAGAGTAACCTACCTACGTAACGGAAAGTGAGAAAAGACATTGCTAGGAAAGACACCTGGTAATAAACCTGAAAAAGCTGGTAATCACTGGTAAAATCGAAGGCGATAAGCCGAGATGCAGGAGCCCAATGCGGCGGATAGACCAAATTTGCTCGGCCCTTGATGCAACGCTCCACGGCTCTACAATCGGCGACAGACAGAAAGAGGCCCCTTTTCTGCATATAAATATGATTATGATTATGAGCTTATGGCTGAGGATGATGATGATGATTATGAGGTGGCGGCAAATTGTCAAAGAGAAGCTGTTCCCTAGAAGTGGCCACGACCCTCAGTGATGAGGAAACCGATGCAAGGAGGAGGATCAAGCGCAGACATGGAACTTTCAACGAAAAGTTTAAATAAGTTAACAACTAGTAATTTGGGGTAATGGAGCGTTACATTGCATTGTAACTTTACGCGCTTGAAATGTATTTTAACAGCCGAAGTGATGGAAGACTACTTGTAAAATGTTTAACGTCGGTTAAGTTGAGTTTTACGATCAGGCCCGCGTTAAAATGGAGTGTGAATGTTGCGAAGAAATAGTGTTGGGCGAAAACCGAAAACTATAGTTAGGTGTCTGCGGCTACACTACTGACACTGACATATTCGCTAGCGTGAGCGTAACTTTCTAGGCACCTCGCTCGAACTGGCTTATTAGTGCGAGCGAGGTGTACCTATAGCGTATTTAAGTAACGCAGACGTTAGCGCATAATTATTTCAGTTTGACACTGATAAGGCTACTAGTAGATCTGTGGGTGAGTCGGTCATTTACAAAAAAAACCTTATCGACAAAAAAATCAATTACCTATATCGAACATGCTCACAAAATTTTACGAGAATATCGGTGAGAAATGCGATCTTTATAACAGCCTGAATTGGTATTGGAAACATTTTTGCCCAATCGCTGAAACTCACACGAAAACAAACTCTTCTTCTTTAACAAAAACTCTTCGCTCGCGCTTCGCGCTCGCTCGGTCAATAACATCCTAAAAAGCTAGTTACATTCACCAATTTCATGAGGCTCCTAAAATTACTTGTGTTGAGTCGGGTGTAATAAGAGTTAGGGAGTTCAGGGAAAATCGGACCCAAGAGATCGCGCAGTGTATTATGCTTTTAACTCTTTTAAGTAATAAACATGGAAGTTGGGATGGGAGGGTGGATAGGTAGGTACTCGTATAATATATGTTTGTTTCTCGTTAATTCCAATCTCGTGATTTCGAAAAAGCCTAAAGAATAGACAGTAAATAAACAGAACCCCTAGTGTGAATTATTATTTTTTATTTTTGCAGTAGCAATGACATTAGATCAATTTCAAATAAACATTTTAAATGACCCAATACTCCATAATAGGGAAACACGCACTTTGCCCCATCGACCGCATGGCCCACTGGCCGGGGCAGCCGACCGACTGCCCGCGGCAATTGCCCAGAAACGATCGCTTTACCCCACATTTGTTACCTATAATGGCTCAATCTTTGAGGGTAAATAACTGCTTAATAGGTTTATACGAGTAGGTACGAGTACTACCTACTCAAGTCCTTTAGAATAACTCACAGGTTTTCTCGAGAGACTTTTTTGTCTATTTTTTAAGTTGTAGGTCCTCGCTTTCAGTACGGGACCATAGAATAGGGTTGATTAATAAAGGAGTGTACGTTTCTGAAATGACACCTTTGGACCCTCTGAAGTTGCAGGCGTCCTAAGGCCACCTAAGCGGCTACCGTAGTAACCACTTACCATGGGTTTGCCACCGACATGGTACCTATATAAAAAAGATGCATGGTTTCAAGGGATAGCTATCACAAGTATTTCTTAGTTCTAACAGAGTTCGGGTTGGAAACCTTACCGCTCGACTAACGGTGCTGCCATGACAAGATACCTAGGGTTTAATTCCATGTAACATCAATAAATTGTTCCCGCCACGCGAATCAACCGGTTGACGTAAAACAAAGCTCAGAGGACGAAACAAACTTACAATTACATCAATTAGATGTCAACTTGAAAAGTAAACTACCATTGTTCCATAAAGTAAGATATAGTAATTACGACTTACGAGTATAACATATCAAAAACAATTAAGTCTGAATGCCACTCCAGGGTTCCAAATACTTCGGCCCACATACGCGTACGGATTAATTACGAATGAAATGATTCGTTTCGTTCATTCATTCTCGTAATTGCCGCTACATGGCATCGTTCATTCATTCGATTTATTTGACGTCGCTGCGCCATCAATCTGTCGACGGGCAATGTTTGACCATTTTTGAAAAACAACGGATGATTCTTTCTTCAATATATCAGTATAGCAATTATACCGTTTGTTACTTTTGGGCTTATTCGGTTATATTTCAAAATGATTTATATCTGGATTATTTTTGTTCAACAAGAGCAGAGATCAACTGTATAACTGTATATCTACAGATGGTTTATTTCTTTTACAGCCGATTTTGATTTAAAATATTGGTTAGTTTGAAGAGTTCCTCGTTCTGGGCAGAATATCCCAATAGAATCCCAATTTGGAACACAAAAATGTATGTAATTTTTTGTTGAAGTACGAAAATTCCATACGATTTCATGACGACGCAACTTGCAAGTTTACCTTTATGTATGTTTGTAGCAATGTACAATATACTAGTATATCTACATATTTAAATTTAGCTACATATCTGAACAGGTCAATATCGCCGTGTATTGGATATTTAATATATCGGCTAATACGGCCGTGTCAATTTCACGGGCGACGGCCAGCAATATCCTGCCTCGTGGTATGTGGCAGTATTACTGTGTTCACCGTGTGTATGGAATAATGTTGGAGTACATACAGATATACATTGTATTGTACAACGTTTTCCAGTACATACTCGTATGGCAGTTTAAATTTTCGACATTAACACGTGTTGCGCTAATTACTGCTCTAGGGCGGTAAAGTAGCACCATATGTAGGTACACTGTAATAGTACACATTAAGATATATAGGTACAAGTGCGAAAAGTAGGAAATTCGCGAACTAGGTACCTATATTTACATTGTATCGTACAACGTTTTACAGTACCTACATATATGGCCCTTTACATTTTTGACATAGTTTCGTAACGTGTAATTATCGCACTAGTGCTCTATATGAACTGTAATAGTACATTATACAAGTGCGAAAATTGCAACGAGTGGCCATAAATTAAAACACGACCGAAGGGAGATATAACTGTAATGTGTTTTCTAATAGCAGAATGGCTTTTGTCTTCGAATACATGAAGGTACATAAGAAGGTGCATCGTCGATTGTTAGCGAAAATGCGTGATAAATGTTTGCAAACAACTTACCGAATAAATAAGTAGGTATATGCGCTAAACTCAAAAAACCTGACAAGTCGGACTCGCCAACCGAGTGTTCCGTACTCTTTAGTATTTGTTGTTATAGTGGCAACAGAAATACCTACATCATCTGTGAAAATTTCAACTGTCTAGCTGATAGCTAGTCGGTTCATGAGATACGGCCTGGCGACAGACAAACAGATGGACATACGGTGTCATGTTACTGTTAGGACAAGAAGGAAAGGAAAAAGCGAAATTTCAACTCTCCTTGGTTTCCCTTGCCTAAAGTCAACACGTGATTATTCATATTCATCAATAACCTTATTGTTAATGAGACTGCCTGTTTGTAGGTACAGAATACCAGTCTTTATTAGATGTACATACGGCTCGATTCTGAAAATGTACTAGACCTCAACAAGTTACGATATGGATAATTTAAAGATATTTTTAAGATAGATATGTCAAATTTGACGTTTCCGCGATTCTGGGGGCCCTCTTGAACGATTTCGACAAGTTATGACTTAGATATCCAAGTCACATCTAGTCGATATCTAATGTAAATCTAGTTGATCTCTATATCGTTTCTAGATCTTGTGATTATCTCGTTTCCCGAATACGCGTGATAGTAGGGTTGGTGACACGTGTTGAATTTTATAACTAAATCTGGTTAAATAGATAGAAAAACAATAACGGTACCGTTCGATTCCTTAAAATTTATTAAAAATAAAATTGTACTACAACAATACAGGGTAATTCAGGAGACGTGAGCAGGACTAACACTGCGCATTTCGTAAATTCAAAGCAACTGTTTCGTATCAGTATTAGTGAGGTTAACGTTAATTTTCTAGTCGTGTTGAAAAAAATGTTATTAATTTATTTACGACATGCATGGTCACCCTACAATTAGAATACTAAACTACAGATATTCTGTGTCAAATTGAATGTCATCACGGTCTGGTTACTTTTGAAAACTCGTATCTCGCTCAAGTTTGACAGTTTATTTTCTTCGTAATCATAATGCTGTCATTACGGTTAAGGAGGTTTTATGTTTATTAATTAGGTCTTGTAGGGTGACTATGATTGTAGAGAATTAAATTTGCCCTCGCCAAAAAGTTAAAAAATAGGAAAAAGTGTAGTTGTTTCACCTAAATACGGTGATAGATCAATTATCAGTTACTGAGTGTGCAGGATTAGTCCTGCTCACGTCTCATGAATCACCCTGTAGGTACATAATGCAATATTTCACCGACATAATCACAATTTCCTTGTTTTCCGTACTAGTGAGGTACGTAGTGTCACCCAATGTATGGGACGTGTAAATTTTGGTATCGGATGAATTCACTTGGCACAGATGTAGTATACGTAAAGCTAAGCCAATCCAGCCCGGTAGCCAAACGCCACCCCCTGGTGGGTAAGCAGGGGGGCATCCAAAGTTACACGCTGCATATCGGCTTCTATTTACCTACCACCTCGAATTTGGTATCATTTCCAGGTAAATCGGGCATAAGGAATTCATTTTTGAGACATTTAATGTACAGTTTAATAGAAAAAAATAAAAATATTGACGAACAAATCAAAATCGGTTTGCAATTTTTTATTCAACTGTTACTATTATCAGCCGAAACTACAAATGCTAGAAAGTTGAAATTTGCACACCAGGTTACATTTATAATTTGTACAAGAGATAAGAGCGATTTTGAAAAATTCAACCCCTAAGGGGGTTAAAAAGGGAACGAAAGTTTGTATGGAGTTCATGTTTTATTTAAAGGTAGGAATTTCAAACTTCGTTAAAAGATATATTATTAAAATACAAGAAAACTAATTCCAGCGTTTTTGAAATTTTATCCCCTAAGGTGGTGAAATAGGGGTTGAAAATTTGTATGGAGATCAACATTTTTTTCGAGTGGGTATTGAAACTTTTTATATGCGCATATTATTAGAATACAAGAAAAGTAGTTTCAGCGTTTTTAAAAATTCATTCTCTAAAGGGGTTAAAAAGGAGTTCAAAGCTTGAATCCATTACAAATTACTGTGACTGCCCCCCCTGCCAACCTGCCAGGGGGTGGCGGATGTCTACCGGGCTCAAATAGCTTATCTTTATGTATATTACCTCTGTGCTAAGTGAATTCATCCGATACCAAAATTTGCACCTTATGACAGTTATGACACTGCTTCCCGGGCTATACATCGAAACGGCATCTAAGCAATAGCGTCGTTACATGATGACGTTACGATGTATTGTCATTCATAAAAATTGTCAAATGCCTAAAGTCAGACAGAATTTATAGCCCACGATTTTGCAGTGCAAGTGTCATTTTAAACGTCAAACTTCTATGAAATTATGACGTATACATAACACTTACACTGCGTGGGCTATCAAATCCGCTGCAGACTTTTATTGGTGCGACTATATTATCTTATCTCTTTAGCCGGACGAAAATGCAGTCGACATTCCAATTTTAAGGACTAATACAACCGCTGCTGAAAAGCGAGAAATGCATTTTAAAATCTACTTGTAAATTTAAATAGAGCTCAATTCCGACTAAATAACTTGTTATGGTTTTGATTCTATGTTGATTCCTTGAAGATCGCTCACGCTGATTGGCGCATGCGAAATGAAAGTGAATGTCGCGCGTGAGATGCGCGTGCGCGCCAATCACCAATACAATCGTCAAGGTCGTATCAAAACCGTAACATGTTCACGCGTATGCGGGAAACGAGATAATGCCAAGATTAGAGACGATTTAGAGATCAACTAGATCTACATTAGATATCGACTAGATGTGACTTGGATATCTAAGTCATAACTTGTCGAAATCGTTCAAGAGGGCCTCCAGAAACGCGGAAACGTCTAATTTGACATATCTATCTTACAAATATCTTTAAATTATCCATATCGTAACTTGTTGGAGTCTAGTAGAGATCTAATTCATTTTCCGAATCGAGCCGGTTGTTAAATTTGAACCGGCCCCCAGAATTAACAGCATTACAATGTATGAACTTGTTAAAAATGAAAAAACGCCTCAGACGACAGACGCGCATATTGTTCACGGCAAACGAATTGCAAAACGTGTTTTGGTTAAAACAAGGGGGAATGGGCATGAATATGAAAACACGACGACGCTTAGCCACGGTGTTTACATTCGGGTGGCCAGGCTGTGGGACTAGTTAGGACAGTACGGGACAGTCCTGGGGCCTGTTTATCAAAATCTTGTAACTTGTAAAACGAGTGAAAGTCTCTGTCTAACAAAAGCTGTCAAAAAGTAACATCCGCTTGTATTACAAGTTACAAGCTTTTGATAAACGCCACTGGAGGCCAATTTAAACTTACATTGTGACATCAAAATGATGTCAGTTGCTCGTGCGTCTCGCTTGCGTCAAAACGTGTCAACGCGTTTGAATTATATTAATTAATCATATTAAATTGGCTTTTTCAACATGATGAATTTTTTTTACTTTACGACAGCGATTAATGGTTTTCGATGTTAAACACATTGAGGCAAATACATATATCCAAGGACCGGCCCTACGGGCAATAAGAATGGGGTATGAATGGAACCAGAGGGCCTACCGCGAACCACGTTCGAAGTGTTGCCTCCCTGTCAACCTTACGGACAAATTTACAAGTGCGCGCAACTAGTTTGTGATGCGAACACATCAACCAATCGTGTTGTAGCGGTGTCACACCACCGTACTGAAGGCTTACCGCGAACCACGTTCGACGTGTTGCCTCTCAGGTGACAGTCCATTTCCAACGACTGCTGCATTACTGTTCATTTTACTATGGAATTTGACAAGACAGCGACGCGTTCAGTACCGGTAGTGCAGCTGAGGTTAGAAATGGAATGTTACCATTAGACTGCACGATTGGCTCGAATTCGTGATGGTTACACATTGAGATGGTTATGACAGAAAATATTAAACGTTTCTTTCGTAAAGTATTTCATTTTTCATCGACAAGAAAAATGCATACGTAATAAAACGACAAATGAAGCCATATCATCGCCGGACGGGGCCATTAGTCGATTAAAAGCTCGATCAATCTGTCGACACTTCATTTTACGTTATATTCGTAAAGCATTTTGTACCCGACTTACAACTCGAACCGCCAACATTATTAACAACCTTAAAATACAGATGTCGCTAGTGACGTGTCACGATTGCAATGTTAAGACGAAACGGGAGCTGAGCTAAAAGTCAATTTTGAGATTTCAAGCTGAATATACCCGTCGCTCTGACGGGGCGTAACCGCGGCGTGAGAGACTGTATTTGTATGTGTAATGCACGCACACAGACGCGTGCGGTGCGCCCGTACTCGCGCTGGCGCGCACCTCACTGATTGCAATTTGCATTGCCACTTTTTGTTACTGCTACTACTAAGTAGGGTAATTCGCCAGTAACTGGCCACTTTTAATAACTGGCGGCCCTAAACTAAAAATGAATCCTATTCACCTATAAACAGAATTCATTTTAGTATAAGGTTTCAATAACTTGCCACTTTATACTAAAATTAATTCTATTTATAGGTGAATATAATTCATTTTTGGTTTGGGGTGGCCACTGACGAATTACCCTATTGCGATTGAACTTTTTTATTTACCCGGCTTACGTTTACGGAACTCGATATCGAATAGGGTAATTCGCCAGTAACTGGCCGCCCTAAACTAAAAATGAATTCTATTCACCTCTATACAGAATTCATTTTAGTAGGTATAAGGTTTCAATAACTGGCCACCTTATACTAAAATGAATTCTATTTATAGGTGAATAGAATTCATTTTTGGTTTGGCGTGGCCAGTTACTAATAGTGGCCTGTTACTGGCGAATTACCCTATTTATGTACTTAGTGGTTAATACTAGTACCAAGTAAGTATTCTTTTTTTCAATAATGCTCAGAAACGAAGTATATTAGACATGACAAATATAAATATTAACGTCTTTGTAAGGCAGGATTGGACATTCTATAGAGTAAGAGTAAGTGTATGAAACGGTGTACCCTTGTTTTGCCGACAAACTTTTCATCGAATATTATTTCATCGACAACGATTCATCGAAACGTTAGTACTAGTAATATTGTTTGGCGTTACTTTGTTTCATATACTATTTATTTAAATTTTTCTTACTGCGTAGAAATACTATTCATCGAATATTACTTGATCGCTGATTCGTTTCAAATTATTTTAATTGGCACAACTACTAAACATTGCAATTCATTTGTTCGACGTATTACTTTAATACATTTTTCTATTGTAACAATTTTAGGTTTCGGTTAGGTTAGAACTGCGACCCCACACAGAAACGAACGGCTATCAAAGTCGGTTTAGGTTAGGTTAGAACTGCGACCCCACACAGAAACGAACGGCTTTAAAGTAGGTTTAGGTTAGGTTAGAACTGTGACCCCACACAGAAACGAACGACTATCAAAGTGGGTTTAGATTAGGTTTGAACTGCTACCCCACACAGAAACGAACGGCTTTCAAAGTAGGTTTAGGTTAGGTTAGAACTGCGACCCCACACGGAAAAGAACGGCTTTCAAAGTAGGTTTAGGTTAGGTTAGAACTGCGACTCCACACAGAAACGAACGGCTATCAAAGTAGGTTTAGGTTAGGTAAGAACTGCGACCCCACACAGAAACGAACGGCTTTAAAAATAGGTTTAGGTTAGGTTAGAACTGCGACCCTACACAGAAACTAACGGCTTTCAAAGTGGGTTTAGGTTAGGTTTGAATTGCGACCCCACACAGAAACGAAAGGCTTTCAAAGTAGGTTTAGGTTAGGTTAGAACTGCGACTCCACACAGAAACGAACGGCTATCAAAGTAGGTTTAGGTTAGGTAAGAACTGCGACCCCACACAGAAACGAACGGCTTCAAAAATAGGTTTAGGTTAGGTTAGAACTGCGACCCCACACAGAAACTAACGGCTTTCAAAGTGGGTTTAGGTTAGGTTTGAACTGCGACCCCACACAGAAACGAACGGCTTTCAAAGTAGGTTTAGGTTAGGTTAGAACTGCGACCCCACACAGAAAACAATGGCTTTTAAAGTACGTTTAGGTTAGGTTAGAACTGCGACCCCACACAAAAACGAACGGCTTTCAAAGTAGGTTTAGGTTAGGTTAGAACTGCGACTCCACACAGAAACGAACGGCTATCAAAGTAGGTTTAGGTTAGGTTAGAACTGCGACCCCACACAGAAACGAACGACTTTCAAAGTAGGTTTAGGTTTGGTTAGAACTGCGACCCCACACAGAAACGAACGGCTATCAAAGTCATATATTATATTACATATTAAAATAATTTTATTCGTACTAAATTTTATTAAATGCAATCCAAAATGAAATAAGAAAACCCGTAAAGAAATACCACGATATAAACTATATACGAAATAATTCGAGTGCCAATTAAAAGTCCCAGATTTAAATTTACTAGTATCAATTCTTCGACGCAATAACTTGTCGATGAAATGAAAATACTTGAAACGTTGTCTTCGAAATAACATTCGACGAAATGTCTGTCGGCAATTCAAGGGTAAACCGTATGAAACAGCCAATTCAGCTAGGACTAGGGAATGCTATCTAGATCTCGCAATTTCGAGATCTCGCTAGATCTCGCACGTATTTTCGAAATTTAACCTAGTTGACAGGAAATCTCGATATATGCAATCTCGGTCGAGATCTCGATTAATATATTCGAGATCTCGAACGAGACTGAAAGTGAAATACTTTGTTTTAAGTAATATATGACCTTAGATTCATGTTGTTCAGGCAGTGCTATTATGTGTCCGGCTTTAACTCTATTATTGTTACGCAGTTTCTAAGTAAAGGTAAATAGTGGTTTAATCGATTGCATTTCATAGAAATAAAGTAAAAATTAAAATTGATTTTATGTTAAATATTTAATTTGTTGTTGTTATTTTCAAAATATAACATGAGGTACCTTAAATAAGTAGTATGTCGGCGGCATATCGTAAAATCGTAATCCTTGGCGTATCATGAAACGCCACAATTTCCTGATCTAATATTAACCCAGGCATATCACGATCTTCCTTATGAAAGAGACGGCAGATCCATCAGAGCAATGCATTCTTTGATATTCCTAGCTTCATAGCGGGCGCATTGTAAAATAATTGATCGAGAAATCATATACATATTTTCAATGATTTTGTAAATGACTACAGTTATGACTACGGTTATTACAAACCAATTATCCACTCAACCGTCCGGCCCAAGAGACTGTTTTCCTGTCAACCGTCCGGGGTTTTTTAGCGACGCACACCCCGCGCAGCGCATTTACAATTTTCTACAAAAATTATAACTACACTGCCATCTAAATTTTTTTAGAGCTAACTATTTAGTTAGGCTACGTTGTCGCATCAAGAGAATTAGTAAATAATGCTGGAATATTCCGCTAGATGGCTCTGAAATCAAATCTTTCTTCCACCCCTTTGGATAGTAAGGTTCCCGCGGACGGCTAAGAGCATATTTTTTTCGGATACTATGCTATCGTCGGACGGTCAAGTGGTTAAAGTATGTTTAATATTCTTTCTAATGGTATGCATCACCAATTGATCAGTAAAATAGAACCCGAGAAATAATGATCAGTTGAGGTCGGTCGCCCGCCATTTACGTGACGGAACAAAATTCATCATTACTTTGTTATATGTATAATATCACCAATAAAACTTATGTTTTTGGAAAGCTAATGAAATTTTTCGTATATTTTATAATAACATTAATTGCGGTAAAGTTATAATTTATTGAGTTAGACGCATGTTTTGTCAGTACTTATGCCATCCATGCACGGTAAAAAATCATATATTTTACATATTTTGTAAATGACTACAGTCATGACTACGGTTATTATAAAACAATAATTGCACGTTTAATACTCTTTCAAACGACATCTCACACGAACCGATCGGTCCCATAGGACTAAAGACGTGAACAAAAATCATTGCTGGTCGGCCGCCCACTTTTTCCTTCCTTTTTTTCGACACGTCCCCCCCCCCATCCATAAAATAAAAACCGGTTTATTCATATTCTGGAGAGCACGAGGAACACGTCCATACCAGTTTTAGGTATTTAGAAGAGATGTCGACGAAAATCGTGAAGGAGACGACTTTTGTTTAATTTGCCTATACTTAGACTATAGGAATATCAGAATATCACACCTTGAGGTTTGCACAAAATGGCTGGTGTTCGCTAGGCAGATCATGAAATGTCGGCGTTTCATTATATTCCTAGGAATATCTCGATACGCCCGATTTTACGATGTTTATATGTATGGAATTCTTAGAGATTTTTGATTAAAAAAACACATTTTTAGTTACTTTGTCAAATTCGATCTCGTCGAGATATTGATCTCGATCCCGAAAATCTGACTGTCGAGATCTCGAAACACCCAATCTCGATTCGGATTTTTCGTGCGAGATCTCGAATCGCCAATCTTGGTGCGAGATTGCATTCCCTAGCTAGGACCTTAAATTGCTCGACAATTACGGAGCGTGACTGTACCTAAAATTTTTGTAAACCCATAACCATGCAATAAAATATTTTTGATTTTGATTTCTAATTTGAAATATTAGAATCAAAATGTTCAAAATAGATTGTACCTATGTAACTACAAAAATGTGTTCCCTCTCAACGCAAAACCCCTTGTGTCTTAGGAGGATCTAGATATTTTCACACAAGACGGTTTATCGATAACTTCTTACATCACTAGATTATCGACATTAAATGTCGACTATTGCCCATCACTTTTCTGGCTGTGTACGTATTTAGAAACTCCGCCCCTAAAATTAGTGCGATAGGGACAACTGCAGCTGAGGCGAAAAATCCTGCGTAAAAATGACAAAAATCGAGGTTTCGTACTCCTCTTTTTTCTCCTCCAAAACTTAACCAATCGTAACCAAATTTGGAAATCTAAATGATTATAAAATTATCTGTGTCGGACCGTTTTGCTTTTTTGGCTAATTGATATCAGTTTTGAATACCACGCCTCTCATTGCGGCATAGTCAATTAGGCCATTTTGGCCATTTTTGAAGGGCTCTAGCGCCTTAAAAAACAAAAATATCAAAAAAAGCAAAACGGTCCGACACAGATATTGACAATATTAATCTGTGTTGAAAAAATCATTGCTCTAGCTTCAAAAACCACGGAGGAAAACGAGGACTACGTTTGTATGGAGAAATGACCACTCCTGTTGGCTCTTAAAAATTGCGGTGTCAAGTCGACTTCGCCATTTTGAAGTTCAACCGGAAATCCTTCCCTAGGTCACATTTTTATACTATTTGACATCGGTTTAGCTAACAAGCGGTAAGGTAAACGTACTAGTGCTCGACATGCGAATGCCCAATAGATGACACCTTGCTGTCACCTCTATTGACAATGACTTAAGTTTCAAGATCTACTGGGACCGCGTCGAGCACCAGTACGTTTACCTTATTATTACGAGTAGAGATAAGCTTTATGAACAGCCACCGGGTGCCTTTTAATAATCGACGGCTTCGGCACTCCAGCGGTATCTGGGACGCCCAGACGGACGTTTTCCGCCCGGGTGCCCCACATACGCTCTTGTCACAGCACGATCCTCCCCCATCCTCTCCAGGTGACCAAGCCAGCGGAGTCGCCGAGTCGTATGGCTTTGATCTCGCCAATTATATTGGGCATCGTAACCAGCTCCTCTAGCTCCCTATTTTTCCTTCGCCTCCAAGTTCCACCATCCTCTCTGATAGGCCCCAGAATCTTCTGCCAGATTTTCCTCTCCGCCACTAAGCTGCTCTCTTCTTTCTGTTTCGCACCAGCTCACCCTAAACTAATTTCCTAATAGTTTTACTGTGCTGTACCAGCAGCTCACTCTTTGGATCTAATCTAACCTGCCAAAGAATTAAACGTTCACCTTATTTACAAACAACTAATTTAGGTCAACAATAGACGTACGTAAATTTCTTTCTTGTTTTAGGAAACAACATGCATTCTTCTGCCGAACTGTAACCTTTGTCTTCAACAATGACTTTTGCTTTGCATTTCATATAAATAGCGAGGGATAGAACTGTGAGTTCATTCGTGTGAAATATCGTGGTTAGGTTCAGCCGGCTCCGAGTTAATTATTATAGTTATTGTAAAAATAAATGAGAGCTAAACACTAGAGTTTTATGACTAAGCACCACTTGCACCTAGTGTCAAATTGTATTAGTAACCATGGTAACTCCATGTTTAACCGATTAACCCGAGTTAGTGGGATGGTGTAAGTGGCATTTAACCGCGCTAATGAAAGTAGATATCGGCAGAATTATGGTGAATAATTACAGCTAGGTACATGTTACATACCTATGTAGTGTTATAATCCGAAAGACAGTATTATAATAAGTTAACGAATGAGTAAAAGTTATTTAAAGTACACTTATATGCATTTAAATATCTTGGTAAAACGTTTTAGTATATTGCACTTAGGCTGTTAGTTATTGGTGTGAAAAAATTGATTATCTGGATCAAGTGGGAGTATTCGTCGTAGAATTGAACGGGGAACGTGGATCGTCGCAGAAAGGGCATTACAGCCGTCCCTGTACTCTGGTTGTGATAAAATGAAACTGCTTATCATCTTATGCGCTGTGGTGACCATCACCAATGTAAGTTTTATTATCTATTTATTTAAACATGCACAGTAAAAAATATATAGTAACAAAAGGCGGACTTAACGCCGCACAGCATATAGTATTCTCTACCAGTCAATGTTTAGGCCAAAGAGTTCTCTCTTTGACCAAACTAAGTTGGTATAAGGGGTATCACTTGAGGTAAATGCGTATTTTAAAGATTTCTTCTAAACGGAACAATTTAGAACTATTGCAACCCTCTATATTCGAAGTGTGGTCACTGAACTTTTAATAAGTACAAACAGCTACAATAAGTAGATGCAATATTATGGTACCATCGAGCTGATCTGATGATGGAGACAGGTGGCCATAGGAACTCTGTGATGAAACAACGCAACCTAATTGGGTTAGGGGTTTTTAAAATTGTCTCGATGAGTGTTAGTTGTCTGTCGTAAGAAAAGTACAGTCAGCGATAAAAGCTTGTACCGAAAATGAAAATTTTGCCAAAAACTTATTTACATAGGCACAGACTGCCACTGCATTTTTTGACATTAGTAATATTTGAGGGTTTTTATGAGTACGAGACGAAAGTAAACTCCAAGTCAACGACACAACTGATTTATTTAGGGCTTACCCTCAAAGTCTTAATAATATGTCTACCCCACATTTCATACATATATAACACCTCCCTCTGTTACAAAAAAAAAAAAACAAAAACACAATTTAACATTATTTTTTTTTTCTTTTTGTGACATGTTCCTTACCTCTAACAAGTAGCAGTAAGTCAAAAGAATTATACTGCGACGTATTACAAACAATAATATAAACCTACAAAAACTAAATGCTTAACTACAATTAATTTTTAAAATTTTAAGATACAACTCGAGTCGGCGCTCAGCATACAGAATATAATAATGACTTATCTCTAGAACGAAAACAAATGTACAATCGGTACCTATTAAACATCCATAGCATTTTACAGATATGTACGTTAATTTTAACTCTTATTACTAAGGCGCTACAGATAATGAACCTAATGATATACTGCGTACGGTCTAGAATTGAGTGGCCGATGTAATGAGTGGGATCTCGGGCTAGTATTACTTAAAACTGTTTGTTATTAATTATTAAAAACTAAAGGAGTACGGTTCCGAAATGCCGAATTACCCATTTAGGTAACTATTCACAAGTAACTAAAAAAAACTTAACCTTTATTAAATGATAAAAAAAAACATGTGTAAATTTATCGCGCGATCTTAATTATATCTTTTTTTTTTTTACACTTTGTATTTGCCTTTTACTATATTCACGCAGCTCCGCAAAGGTCGTTTTTTTACTATGTTACTTTCGGACGTAGGTGGATTGGTGGATACCGCCTCGGAGGTGGGATTAGGCCCCATTTCACCTGACTGTCGCTCCTCTGGCGCGCTCGCCGGAGGCTCCTCTGACGGGTCCTGGTACTCATCTGACTCCTCGCTGACATCATTGTGGGTAGGGCTCGACCTACCGTTCGAAGTCGAAGGCAACACGTCATTATCGTTGTTGACATCTGACTTTGGCTCGAATTTTGATAACGAGTAGCGATTCTTCGCCGATTGAATCGGCAACAGCTGATCGATGTGGCGTTTCCACTCGTGTCCGTCGGAGAGCCGTACTGTATATGTGAGCGGATCTTTACGCTCTGTGACGACTGCTTCCGCCCACTTACCTGACTGTCGGCGGTAGTCACGCGCCAACACCGTGTCCCCGGGCCGCACGTGCCGCTCAGCGCCCGGCCGATGCTGTCCGGCCCGATCCTGCGCCATATTTACTCGCTCGGCTCGTTCGAAAGTGGGCAAGATTATATCTAATCGTCCACGCAGCCGCCTACCTATCAGGGCTTCTGCCGGGGTTACACCCGTTGTACAATGCTGCGTGTTGCGATACTGGAATAGAAACCTGCAAATAGCTACATCCATATCTGCCCCTTCGTGTAACGCTTTTTCCAACGCCCTCTTTGTGGATTTAACCGCGTTTTCCGCTGCACCATTACCTGCCGCTCGATAAGGGCTCGTTATTGTGTGCGTGATGAAGTTTTTTTTTAAATACTCAGCAAACTCCGCCGAGGCGAACGGTGGCCCCCCATCGCTTACTATCTGACTGGGCAGACCAAATCGAGCGAACTGTTTTCTTAATTTGAGTATAGTCGCAGCGGCATTAGTACTAGCCATTTTTTGAACCTCGATCCACTTGCTATGGGCATCGACTGTCACTAAATAATGTTTACCCTGAAACTCACCGAAATCGACATGCAGACGCTGCCATGGCCGCGACGGGAAGCTCCAGGGGTGCAGAGTGGCGCGGGGCGGCGCGTCGCGCTGCTGGCGGCACGCGGAGCACGCGCGGCACAGCGCCTCGATCTCGGCGTCCAACTGTGGCCAATATACATACCCGCGTGCTAAATTCTTCATTTTTACCACGCCCAGGTGACCTTCGTGCAGCTCCATTAACACTTGTCGCCTCAAACCATCCGGTATGACCACCCGGTGGTTGTATAAAATGCAACCCCTATCCAATGTTAATTTGTCCTTCCTATGGTAATAGGGTTTCACCTGCTCGGCTGATATACTAACCGGCCAACCATCTCTAACATAATCACATATATTTTTCAAAACCGCGTCCGATTGCGTCCCTGACGCCACATCTCTCGCGCTGATAGGAAACGACTCCTCTACATAGTTAATATAGGACATTGCATCTAACCCCTTATCCTTATTACGCTGACACGGCAACGGTAACCGCGAGAGTGCATCTGCGTTACTATTATCATTAGACTTGACAAATTCAATCTCAAAATCGTAAGCTGCCAGCCTAGTCGCGTATCTTTGTAACCTACTAGCGGCCGTTTGCGGTAAACCATTTTTAGAGCCAAATATAAAAGTTAGAGGCTTGTGGTCCGTTTTAATAATAAAATGACGGCCATACAGATATTGATGGTGTTTCATAACACCCGCTATTATTGCGAGCGCCTCTTTATCAAGTTGACTATACGCCCGTTCGGCCGCGGTCAGCGTGCGAGACGCGAAACATATGGGTCGCTCCGAGCCGTCCGGGAAGCGGTGTGACAGCACGCTGCCGAGGCCGTATGAACTACTGTCAACGGCTAACACTAACGGAAGGTCGGGATCGTAGTGCACCAGTACGCCTCTGCCAGCTACGACATTCTTGACGTCTAAAAATGCTTTATTGCAATCTGTCGACCAAACCCAAGGTACATCCTTACGTAGCAACCGATGTAACGGATAAAGCGTTGAACTAAGGTTTGGTATAAACTTCGCGTAGTAGTTAATCAACCCCAAGAATGATCGTAGCTGTGTGACGTCATTCGGCGCAGGCACCTCCACAATAGCTTTAATCTTGTCGGGGTCGGGATGCAAACCTTGTTTATCTATAATAAACCCTACGTAAACAATGCTATCTTGCATAAATGAACATTTTTCTAATTTAATCCTGAGACCTACATCGCGCAATCTTTCGAACAACGCCGTCAGGTTAGCCATATGCTCGTCCCTGTCGCGCCCGGTTACCGCGATGTCATCAAGGAAAACCGCGACCCCCCGCAGCCCCCTGAGTGTCTCCTCCATAAACTTCTGAAATTTCTCTGGAATGCAGCTCAAACCAAACGGAGTGCGTCTATATACAAAAGTACCTATATGGGTAGTAATGGCAGTGAACGGTTGAGATTCCTCGTCCAACAGTAATTGTTGGTACGCGTTTGTAAGATCAATCTTACTGTATTGCTCGCCCCCACTCAACGCGGCAAATAACTCCTCGATTCGTGGCAGCGGGTACGGGTCCTGTACCAACTTCGGGTTAACGGTCACTTTGTAGTCGCCGCAAATACGAATTTCGCCCGATTTTTTTATTACAGGTACAATGGGTGTACCAAAATCAGAATAATCGACTTTATAAATAGTATCCTCCGCCACAAGTCGTTCGAGTTCCCGCTCCACCGGCTTACGTAGTGCTAAGGGCAATGACCTCGCTTTAATAAACACAGGATCAGTGTTAGATAATTTAAGTGATATCTTTTTAGTACAAGTGCCTAAACCTGGTGTGAATACGGTCGGAAACCTTTGCCGCAAATCATCAACTAAATTACTTTCCGATAAATGTAAAATTAAATCGTGAATTTCAACTATACTGATCTGTAAACGTCTCAGCCACGAACGTCCTAGCAAAGGCGGTCCGCCATTCTTAATTACCCACAGCTTCAGGTTTTCCGACATATGTTCACCCAACACACCTTTGACAAGAATGTAACCAACGGGCTTTATTGGGGTCCCGTTGTAAGAACGTAAACACAAATCACTAACCTGCAATGGTTCATTTTTAAAATACCGCTCATAACAGTCAGTATTAATCGCAGATAACTTACTTCCTGTGTCCAATTCCAAGGTCAAACTCACTCCATTCACCAACATCGGAACTAAATACGGTTTGTCATCTTTCCCGCTCACTTTAATATTATAGAAATCGCACTCCGACTCTTCATCGCTATCAAGATAATGTAGTCTACGACCCGGCGCCTTACCGCTCGGGGTTTGAAGACCCGTTTTGCACATCGCCTTGAGATGGCCCTTCTGACCACAGCTGTCGCACGAGTAATTTCTAAAACGACACCCGTCCGCCCGGTGAGGTCGACCGCACCGCCAGCATGCGCGGCCGGGGCCCGCGGCGCGCCCGCCGCCGCCGCCGCCGCCGCCGCTCGGCGCGCGCGCGCCACGCGCCTCCACCCGGTGCAGCGCCTCGCCGGCGCCGTGTCCCGCGGTGGCTGCACTCGCTCCGCTGCCCGAGCTGCTTCTCCGCCGCCTCGAGCGCCAAAGCCAACTCCACCGCTCGCTTGTATGTCAACGTCGCCTCCGCAAATAGGCGGGACCTCATATCGTCATCCGATAGGCCGGATACAAATTGATCCCTTAGATTATCCTCTAGACCAGTACCAAAATTACAAGTACTGGCTAGATGTTTTAGAGCCTGCAAGTACTCGCCTACAGGTTCGCCCGCCTTCTGTCTCCGTTGACGAAACACGTGACGCTCCGCAATTTCAGAGCGCTTTGGTTCGAGATGGTCGCCGACTATTTTCACTAAATCCGTAAAAGTTTTCGTCTCAGGATCGACCGGCGCACACAAATCGCACATCAAACTATAAGTAGCTTCCCCAACTAACGTCACTAAGGTAGCCACTTGTAATTCATCCTTTATTTCATTTAAGGTTATAAATTGCTTGACACGCCTAATGTACGCTAGCCACTCTTTACTCGCTAAGTCAAACGGTTCAATTTTGCCGATCGGCATATTTACTAATCACTGCACGCGTTTTAAACACTATTTTTAATGAAAATTGTCCTTTGTTCTCGTCGCCAGTAATATTTGAGGGTTTTTATGAGTACGAGACGAAAGTAAACTCCAAGTCAACGACACAACTGATTTATTTAGGGCTTACCCTCAAAGTCTTAATAATATGTCTACCCCACATTTCATACATATATAACAACATTGATTTTCTTTTTTTTGTTTTAGGTCTCAGATGGCTCGGATGGGGTGATTATTTTGAATATTATTTAATAACAATGATATAAAGTTAGACCAAGAAAAGTCTGCAGTACGTCATAATTTCATAAAAAAAATTGTCGTTTAAAATAACAGCTGCACTGCGTGGGCCATCAAATCCGTTGCAGACTTTTCTTGGTCCGACTCTACCATCTAGACCAGGTTGTTTAGTTGTTTATTCTCTCGTTAGTTTCTACATCGTGGGTTGCAAACAAGCAAACGGTCCGCCTGTTGGTAAACGTTCAACGTCTTTATTGTATATAAGAATCAGGTTACAGTGCATGTCGAATATATATATAGGTACAATTATACATTCAGTTACACACATATATATATATACAGTTACACTGACAATGAGACTTTCTTTACCTTTTCAGGTGTAGGTACATACATTTTCAACATATATTTAGGTAAATAATTATTTATCTAAATACTTACTACAAATACTCATGAGTAACTTGAGTCATTAAGACAGCCTATGGACCCCTGCAACTCTAGAGGTGTTACATGCGCGTTGCCAACACTAACAGGGGGCACCCTCGTTGAGCTCGTAGGTTTGAATATTTGTTTCTTTATTTAATCTTTTTTGCACAAAAGAATAACCTTATAGTACAAAAGACGGACGTAATGCCATAAGGCATTTTCTAATAGTCAACCTTACGGCTAAGCAGAGAGATTGTGAGCGGTGCAACAGCAAAACCAATCAATAAATAACGAATAACATATTAATCTAGACACGCGGCAGCGTGTCAAGCCAAGCTCAAGCAAAGGAACTGGCTAGCCAGCGCCGAGTGTAATATTACACGAACCACTTGGTGCCACTTTTGACCCTTCTATAACTCAAAACCTCTTTAACGTGAATACATAAAACTACGTGTGTTTAATTATATCCATAAGGACATCTAGAAGCCCAAATTTCATGAAGCTAGCTCAAACGGTTATAAAGATATGAAGGTCAAAAAGTCGTAAATTCTAGCACTGACTGACTGACTGACATATAGTAGCTACACCTAACCTACTTCCAGATGACCTAGAAGGATGAAATTTGGAATCCAGCTCGGTAATTGTGTGTAAGCGTAGGATAAAATCTAAAAATAAAAAAAAGTTAAAAAATAGGGGGGGGGGTCCCCATACATTTTTTTTTTAAATTGTAGAGTTGGAACCGTTACAAGCAGATATTTGAAACTATCCCAATATATGTATTATTATATTTGCTATATAATAGAAATATAAAACCGGCCAAGTGCGAGTCGGATTCGCGTCCCAAGGGTTCCGTACATTACACAATTTTTAACAATGTATTTTTTTATGTGAAACGTGAGTGAAACGTCTTTAAAAAATCCGTAGGGGTCGGATCAAAAACGAAGTAATTAAGTCCGACTCACGCTTGACTGTACATTTCTAATAGGTTTTCCTGTTATCTATAGGTATAGGCCTATTTTATGTATATTTTTCAAAATTTTAGACCCAGTAGTTTCGGAGATAAAGGTGGGGGAATGGTCATTTTTTGCCTATTTTCTTGAATTACTTCTAAACTGTTTATACGAAAATTATAAAAAAAAATTATTAGAGATCCTTACAATAAGCTCTTTCATTTGATATGTAACACGATATAGTTTGAAAAACTTTATTTATTAATTTTCTCATTTACCCCCCAAGAGTGGCCTCCATGTTTAAAATTCATTTGTTTACGTTGCATGTCCGTCTTTGGGTCAAAAACTTACATATATGTACCAAATTTCAACTTAATTGGTCTAGTAGTTCCGGAGAAAATCGGCTGTGACAGACGGACAGACAGACAGACAGACAGACAGACAGACGCACGAGTGATCCTATAAGGGTTCCGTTTTTTCCTTTTGAGGTACGGAACCCTAAAAATGAAGTTAAGTCAAAAAATAAGTGGTGTCCCCATACAAAAAACTTATAATACGCTAAACAACCCGCCAACGGTGTGTCCTAACATTAAATCTCAATACCTGCCTAGTTTTCTTTACAAAAAGTAATGATATCCCACCAAAAACATAAATGTAAAAAAGGAGAGCCAAGTTCAATACAAAAATTATGCTTGGCTGTGGGCTTCGCGGCAAAAAGAATGGAGATCTAAATGGGTGCCAAGTTCTGTGTTGTGTAGAAAATCCTGAAATTATAAAGGATTTGACTTGGCTAGTTTTTACCAACAAACCAAATTTTAGAAAAGTAGCTTATACGTAAAAACTAGTTTTTACCAACAAACCAAATTTTAGAAAAGTAGCTTATACGTAAAAACTAGCCAAGACAAATCCTTTATAATTTCAGGATTTTCTACACAACACAGAACTTGGCACCCATTTAGATCTCCATTCTTTTTGCCGCGAAGCCCACAGCCAAGCATAATTTTTGTATTGAACTTGGCTCTCCTTTTTTACATTTATGTTTTTGGTGGGATTACCTATACAAATATACTACACGCATATACTATAATATATGTATATATTTATAAATAACGACGAAACATATTATGAAACTAATAATACACTAAGATTTTTTTATTCTTATAAGGCGAACTTATTAGGCGCATTTTTTTATGTTAAAAGGAAGTTCTTTCTAAAGACGCGCAATATAATTATGTATTATTTGAATTAAGTATAAATAATTTCACAAACCTAAAGCAGTTCTATGTTGTCCATAAGAGTACAACTTACCTATCTTCATTTCTTTCGCTATTATACGAGTTAAACAAACGATTGAAAAACTGATAATTTTCTAAGTAGGTACCGGTACCTACTAAAGTTTCTTTACATGTAACTTGACGCACTAGCTGGTCTAGTTAACGTAAAAAACCGGGCAAGTGCGAGTCGGACTCGCGCACGAAGGGTTCCGTACCATAATGCAAAAAACGGCAAAAAAAAACGGTCACTCATCCAAGTACTGACCCCGCCCGACGTTGCTTAACTTTGGTCAAAAATCACGTGTGTTGTATGGGAGCCCCACTTAAATCTTTATTTTATTCTGTTTTTAGTATTTGTTGTTATAGCGGCAACATAAATACATCATCTGTGAAAATTTCAACTGTCTAGTTATCACGGTTCGTGAGATATAGCCTGGTGACAGACAGACGGACGGACGGACGTTTTACCCTTTGGGTACGGAACCCTAAAAATGACCGACACAGCTGAAGTCCGTCCATATCAATTTTATAAATTAAAACCTCGACGTACAAATGCTCATTAAATATAAATTCAAGTAATTGATACATACGGCCATCAGGCGGGCCGTACGCTTGTTTTTCACCGACGTAGTACCTAACAGTGTATGATAGATAAAAACCGGCCAAGTGCGAGTCGGACTCGCGTTCCAAGGGTTCTGTACATTACCCAATTTTTAACGATGTTTATTTTTTATATTTATGTGAAAAGCCAGTGAATTGCCTTCAACAAACGTAGGGGTCGAATCAAAAACTAAGTTATTCCGCGAGTCCGACTCACGCTTGACTGCATAGGTATTTCTAATAGGTTTTCCTGTCATCTAAGAGTGACATTCCATTTCCAACTGCAGCTGCAATACTGTTCATTTTACTATGGAAACGCGTCGCTGTCATTGTCAATTTCCATAGAAAATGAACAGTATTGCAGCTGCAGTTGGAAATAGAATGTCACTTTAATAGGTAAAGAACTATTTTGTTTATTTTTTCAAAATTTTAGACCCAGTAGTTTCGGAGATAAAGGGAGGGGAATGGTCATATTTTGACTATTTTTTTAAATAACTTCTAAACGATTTATTTTCAAATTACAAAAAAATATATTTTTGGGGTTCTCAGAATGAGCTCTTTTATTTCATGTAACACGATATAGTTTACAACTGTGTTAACGATTGTTATTTTTCTCCAGCCCTGGTATGAATTCTGGAAGGAGCCAGCGAGACGAACGAACCAGGTCCTAAAGTACTTCTACTGCAGGAGCCGAAACTTCACGGAATATTGCGGAAGGCTTTCTAGCATATGGGCGAAGAGTTTCAGGCGCCTATGGTTCGTGTTCTGGCTCGGAGCGTGCCCGGAGAGGGTCAAGACTACCACGTCGGAAGGTCCGGAATTGATGTATGTAACGGGGTACCCCCACGGCCGCGCCAGGAAATACCCACTTATATACCACCCGGACGAGATGCCCTTCGTGCCCCCTACGAAGCCACCCGGGCCGGCACCGGCGACCGCGTGCCCGCCCTCATTCCGACGACCGACCTAAGCTGCAGTTGCCATAAAAAGAATAAAATATCAAGTTTTCAAAGGCTGTTATTCTTTTGAGATTTTCAGAACCTTCTTTCCCAAGCGAATCTTTCAATAAAATGGAAATTACAAAATACTGTATACCGTAAAACGGGGTGACTAGGTTTCGCGGGGAGAGTTGGGTTATGAATGGGGAGAGAAGGTTTGAGAGGGGGGTGAAAAGGGATTTTAAGGCTACTGCTACAAAAATAATGTATTCCAATTTAAAATGGGACTATAGTAATACGCATAATAAAAAAAAATCGATCCAACAATCTTCCAAAATCACCTTTGTATGAAAAACCCTCTCACCCCAAATAAGAAGCACTACGGGTTGAGGTGGGTTTTCCTCTTTATCCGTCCGAACCACTTATTATATACACCATTCAGTTTTCACATGTAGAAATAAAATTTTATCGAGGTTTGTAAGTTCAAATTTCACCCAACTCACCCCATTTTACGGTACCTACTTTTCAAAATATGGATACACGCTTGTTATTTAAAAAAAAAACGAATTCAGTTTAGGTGAAATACATTTTTTTATTTTTTTTTGTTATTCATGACATACCTCTTCACTTACACATTCCTCGTACACGCTCGCCGGTTTAGGGTCTCGACCTGGCCTTTCATAACATTCCTTATACACGCTTTCCTTATACATGCTCGCTGGTTTAGGGTCTCGACCTGGCCTTTCATAACATTCCTTATACACGCTCGCCGGTTTAGGGTCTCGACCTGGCCTTTCATAACATTCCTTATACACGCTTTCCTTATACATGCTCGCTGGTTTAGGGTCTCGACCTGGCCTTTCATAACATTCCTTATACACGCTCGCCGGTTTAGGGTCTCGACCTGGCCTTTCATAACATTCCTTATACACGCTCGCCGGTTTAGGGTCTCGACCTGGCCTTTCATAACATTCCTTATACACGCTCGCCGGTTTAGGGTCTCGACCTGGCCTTTCATAACATTCCTTATTATACACGCCCGCCGGTTTAGGGTCTCGACCTGGCCTTTCATAACATTCCTTATACACGCTCGCCGGTTTAGGGTCTCGACCTGGCCTTTCATAACATTCCTTATACACGCTCGCCGGTTTAGGGTCTCGACCTGGCCTTTCATAACATTCCTTATACACGCTTTCCTTATACATGCTCGTTGGTTTAGGGTCTCGACCTGGCCTTTCATAACATTCCTTATACATGCTCGCCGGTTTAGGGTCTCGACCTGGCCTTTCATAACATTCCTTATACACGCTCGCCGGTTTAGGGTCTCGACCTGGCCTTTCATAACATTCCTTATACACGCTCGCCGGTTTAGGGTCTCGACCTGGCCTTTCATAACATTCCTTATACACGCTCGCCGGTTTAGGGTCTCGACCTGGCCTTTCATAACATTCCTTATACACGCTCGCCGGTTTAGGGTCTCGACCTGGCCTTTTTTCAGGATTTCCCCGGTGACAAATGACAAATGAACATAAATGGAGAAACGACAAAAGAAATCCAAATCTTTAGATAATCGGCGAACATACTACGTAATAAAATACATTAATGAAAAGTAAAAAACACGACTGCAGTTAAAAAGCGAACTGGAAAGTTCACCACGATACAAGTGCGAAAAATAGAAAATTCGCAACTAGTGACGATAAATTAAAACACGAGCACAGGGAGTGTTTTAAATCGACACGAGTGGCGAATTACCTGTTCACACATGAATCGTACAACGAACGTTACATGTACATAAATACATACAGGGTAGTCGTGGCAGAGGCAGACCGAGAAAGAGATGGCGGGACGACTTGTATGCGTTCCAGCGGGCACATATCATAGGGATCTTGGTCAGCACAGGGAGGATTGGAAAGGTAGAGGGGAGGCCTTGCCCAGCAGTGGGACACACACATATGTAGGCTAATAAAAAAAATGTGAAAGTTACTGATATAGTCAGCTGTCGCTATAGTCTGTATCTTTAGGTATTTAAATAAAAGTAAACAAAATCTACCCTCAAATGATTACTTAAGTCAGTTGGAGGTAGATGAAAATATTACATGATCAGATAATGTTGGTTAAAGTCAGAACGTTCAGTGACATTAGATACAGGCGGTTTTGTATTTGGTTGGTTAACCAATAAATGTAATAACTACCCGAAAATGTACAAATTATTTGTTTACTTTTATTCAAATACTACAGACTAATACAGAGTAAAGATGGAGTTTACGGCAGTAAACAAACAATCTACAGTGAGATAACAGTTAAATTAAAACTTGTATACTTCCAGGCAGGGACACAACACTATGAGTAATAGGGTCTAGTGTTATTTGGCTGCAGGTTTTTTAAGGGGGATGACTTGTATAATAAATGCACTACCTATAACAATACTATGTTAGCAGCTTACCCTACCCTGCCTACCCTACCCTGCCTACCCTACCCTGCCTACCCTACCCAAGAACAAAATTAACCGATGAACTTGTTTACAAACAACGTACGCCAACAATAGATGCAGATATCTTTATTGTTTTAAGAAATAACAAGCATTCTTTTGCCGAAATCTGTAACTTTTCATTTAACAATAACTTTTGTTTCCATTTAGTTTTGAAATAAATAGCGAGGGATAGAACTGTGAGTTCATTCGTGTGAAATAACGTGGCGTTCAGTCGGCTCCGAGTTATTTATTATAAAAATACCAAAATAAACGCTAAAAATAAGAATTATACGACTTAAACGCACTAATCATCGGCAGAATAGGGGTGAATAATTAGATCATTACAGCTATGTATTAGGACTATTAGGTAAATAATGTTCTAATTCCAAAGAAGGTAGTCATTCAACGAATGAGTGAATGTTATTTGAAGTACTGACTACTTACACGCTTTTAAATATCACAGTAAAACGTTTATTGGTACGGAAAAACGAACACTATAGCTACTTTCTGCTGTTATTACTTCGTGTGTGATGTCAACTCTGTTGCCGATACCTAGGTGTTGGATTACCTAGAACCTGGATCAAGTGCGAGTACCTATTCGTCGTAGAATTGAAGGTGGAACGTGAATCGTCGCAGAAAGAGTACTGTAGCCGTCCCTGTACTCTGGTTGTGATAATATGAAACTACTTATCATCTTATTCGCTGTGGCGAGCATCACCAATGTAAGTTTTATTATTTATTTATTTAAACATGCACAGTACGTAGGTCACTCGATAAGTTTTGAGATGCTCAAAATTCGAAAATGGGACGCACCTGAATTATATGTTTTTAAAAAGCAAATTTATTTAAAAATAGAACACAAGTTGCCGATTCGCTCCAATTTAAAAAATGAATATTTTACAGTCATTTTTCCAAAACGGTTCCCGCGTTTTTTCTTTGAAACGATGGAGCTTAACCGCGAAAATTTGCGTGCTATGATATTTTATGATTTTAAATTTGGTTTATCTGAACAATTGTGTTTGCAACGATTGCAGTCAGCGTTAGGAGATTCTGCTCCTTCACGGGCAACAGTTTTTAGATGCTTCAACGAATTTAAAAGGGGTAAAACCAGCCTGAAGATGACCACCGAAGTGGTCGCCCGCAAACAGCAGTAACTGCAGAAAACGTGTGGACTACTGAAATGTTGGTGCGAGAAGATCCACGAATAACATACAAGGATATAGAGAAGATCCTAGCGGTCAATTCGGGGAGCGTTAATATAATCCTACATCAATATCTTGGAGTGAGGAAGCTCTGTTGTCGTTAGATCCCGCGTTTGCTCTAACAAACTGATGAAGTTGCGATTTCTGCCCTATCGGATCAAGCCTGGCAAAAATGTTTTCAAAGTTGGTTTAGATGAATGGAACTTTGAATACCTATAGAATGATAGAGAGTATTTTGAATAAATGTAATATAAATAGTGCTAATATCTTGAATAGTTTTTCTGTATCTCAAAACTTATCGAGTGACCTACGTAAAACATACATTCTATAATTTTCTATAATCTCACTGTGCTCGTGAATCTAATTAAGAATCTTGAGGGTAGTAAGGGACTCAAAAGCGCACGAGATGTAATTAACTTTGATTTCGTGTACACACATTTTTTCACAGCAGCACTGAGAGCATATTGGACAACCATTGTAATCCTTCTTCGTTACTTACCTATGCACTCATGTTTTCTTAAGATATATGTACTAACAATTAAGTTTAATTATCGCAATCAAACACAAAAAAAAACGTAATAAATTTCAGTAAAGTAATATGAAAATAACGAACATCAACTGACACTTCAATCGACAACTTTTTTTGTAAAAAGGGGTCTAAAGCAGCGGTCGGCAACCTTTTTGCAGCCAAGGGCCATATCACATAGCATTAGTTAACGAAGAGGACGCGGGCCGCACTTTGTTAATATTTATGACTTTATCAGACATTGTCACTTGTCAATATTAGGTACATACAAACTAGCCAGGGAGGCACACGGGCCGCAAGTGAGAGGTTCGCGGGCCGCATGCGGCCCGTGGGCCGCCGGCTGCCGACCGCTGGTCTAAAGGGTTAAATATAAAGGGGATGGCATATGTTTGTATGAGGTTCAATTTTTATTTTAAGCTAGGGACTTGAAACTTCGCAAACATTTATTTTATTAAAAGAGATAAGCGTTTTAAAAAAAATATCCCGCATGGTGGTGAAAATGTGTTGAAAGTTTGCATCCAGACCGAACATTTAAATAGTAGATTGTTAACCAAGGGTGGAAAGGCTCCCATTTCTGTCGAGGTAGTTTGACGCTCCAACGCAGTGAGAGCGCCAATAGTCCGAGACAGAAATGGTGCCTTTCACCCGAGTTAAACACTCTACTTTTCATATCGAATGCGAGGAAACCAAACAAGACAAAGCAATTTCGCAAAATCAGTAATGGAAGTACCTAATAGATCTACGGCCATGATTTATTTTCCTTAGGACTTACTTGCAATCGGAGACTTTACAGGTGTGAATGGTGTGATTAATAACCCCTAGCGAAAATCATTTAGATTGCAATATTTACGAAAACACATTTTTTTACAAACTGCAGTAATTTTTAAATGATTTGTTCATTATAGTATGAAAATCAGCGGGATTGCCTCTTACTTTTGAATTTTATACTTTTTCGTTCTAAAAGCCGCAACAGACTAACGGACCGCACCGCGACCTTGGTGCGCCGCACCACGTAATAACATAATAAAAGTAATTTAAATATTAAATAACAATTTAATTAATAATATAAGTAATTTTTTCTTGTATTTTATTTTATTTTCATGAATATAGTGCTAAATATCTTTAAAAATCAATTTAATATCGTACAAACGTTTAACTGTGGCTGTATAAGATTCTGCCTTTGCCCATTTACGCAAGTGTAAGGTTTAAAAAAAATTTTTGGTGTATTCCTTTTGGTTCCCGCCTTATGAAATCGAGTAAATAGAATTCAACGAAATAAATCAAGAATAATTTGTTTTTAACAATTCACTTATATCATTTTTTATAAAAAAAAAGGATCAACGTGGGATTAATAAAATTAAACAATTACCAATTGTTCCAGGCGAGGAAATAAAGATACTATTTTTCCATTTTGTTTCCACCCAGTTGTTCGTGGGACGGGGACGCAGAGGAGTACACCACTTTTCTGCACTAGAGCATAAACGTACACCACTTTTCTGCACTAGAGCATAAACGTATCACTTTCTGCGCACCTTTTAGAACAACAACGACCCACTTTCAGAGCATGAGATATGAAAACATTTAACATAAACATAAGTACAAATCCACGCGCACGAGTCGCGGACAACAGCTAGCTTAGTCTACGTATACTTAAATATACATATATTCATCTGTATACATGGTACCTGCTACTAAATTTATTATTCATTTTAAGTTTATTCCTTTTACGTAATTTTGTTCAATTTCAAAATCATTTTTATAAGTATTCGGATTGCAACTGCTTTTTTTTGATATTGTTTTTCTTTTTTTGTTTTAGGTCTCAGACGGCCAGAATAAAGGAAAAAAGGTTATTATTTTTCAATTCTAATGCCTATGCTACAATTTAGACGATAAAAGCCTCGTCTTTAGTGGGTGGCAAACAAGCAAACTGCCCGCCTGTTGGTAATTAGTTTCCGTAGCCTATGGACGCCTGCAACTCCAGAGGTGTTACTTACATGCGCGCTGCCGACCGATCGACGTTGTTGGTTTGAATATTATTATTTGTATAATTTTAATAATTTTACAAACCTTCTTTGTCCATAAGCTAGAAACATTAGAAGTTACAATTAATAAAAATAAATATTAATTAAAATATTATAGATCTAGAAACGATATGGATTAGATATGTCAGTGTCAAAAGTGACGGTTTTGTTTGAAGAAACGTCACATTTGACACTGACACATCTAATCCATATCGTTAAGATAAGATAAGATAAGATAAGATGTTTATTTGTATAGTCATGTACATGGGATGTTATTACAGTTATACAGGAAGCTTCCAATTACACCCTGTCAGGGCACACACATTTTCTTATATCTAGCTTAATACTAAAGTACATTACAGGCCATGCATGCTATTATTATGTCTAATATTTTGAATTAATGTATAATTAATAATTAGTCAGAGCGAATTTCGTATTAAGTTGAATGTCAATGTTAGTTTGATTACAATTTGTGGTATAAGTAGTGCGGCTAGCTTTCATCATTTAAAAAGTTATCCACTGAGTAATAGCATTTTTGTATTAGGAAGGTTTTTAGTTTTTTGTGAAACAGTTTGTCATTTGGTTCCAATTTGATCTCATCGGGTATTTTGTTTACTACTTCGTTTCTAAATCTATTAATTTATGTATCTTAAAGTTCGAATCGGGCAGTATCTTTCATTTCTTTCGCTAAAATTACGAGTAAATCAATCGAATGAAAGACTGATAATTTTCTAAGAAGGTACCTCCGTTTCCATGCACTAGCTGGTCTAGTTAACATTGAAAATGACCGACACACCTGACAGGTCCATCTTTATCAATTAATTTATTAATTAAAACGTCGATGTACAAATGCTCATTAAAATAAATTCAAGTAAATGATAAGTAATTATGTATACATACGGCCATCAGGCGGGCTGTAGGCTTGCTTGCCACCGACATAGTACCTATAAAAATAGTATGTTAGATAAAAACAATAGCTGAAGAACCACTGTCTATAACGATTATTATTTTTTTCCAGCGTTGGTATGATTTCTGGAAAAAGCCCGCGAGCAGAACGAATCAGATCCTGAAGTACTTCTACTGTAGAAGCAGAAACTTCACGGAATCTACCATAAAACACACTGACAGTTGTTGGAAGGGTGTCCAGCGACTGTGGTTCGTGTTCTGGTTCGGAGCGTGCCCGGAGAGGATCAAGACCACCACCACGACCACCTCGACCACCACGACCACTACCACCACCCCGTGGCCCCACGGCCGCTCGAGGAAGTACCCACTTGTATACCACAAGGACGAGCAGGACTTCGTGCCGAAGCCGACCGTAGCGAAAGTGCGCACGGTGCCCACGACGCGGTGCCCGCCGCGATTTCTACGGCCTCCGCTGCAGTTGAATTAAACAAAAACTGTCTTTTTCGGATATTCAGAATCTCTCACAAACGCATCTTTCACTAAAATGGCAATTAAGTACAAAATATTATATACATTTCAAAATATGGGTGTTTCTTTAAACCAGTTATCTTTTATTGACTGTCAGACTTATTGGATGGCGCTGGAGCTAATATAGGGCGTTGCATGAACAAGAGATTTCCTTTGGCAGGATCGGTCCTTAGGACCCAGGGATGGATTCAAGAAGTGGAGCCACCGAGATTTTTGATGTAAATTTTTAGGGGGGGGGGGGTTCTCAACTTGATCTTGATATCTGTATCATTTAAGCTACTATTAGGTCAAGTTTGGTATCGTTTCCGTATAAATCGAGGGTGCCGAATTCATTTCTGATATCATAATGACACCATTCCGAAGTAAAAACACATAAAATATGAAAAAAATACTTTTTTAGGGTTCCGTACCCAAAGGGTAAAACGGGACCCTATTACTAAGACTTCGCTGTCCGTCCGTCCGTCCGTCCGTCCGTCCGTCCGTCTGTCACCAGGCTGTATCTCACGAACCGTGATAGCTAGACAGTTAAAATTTTCACAGATGATGTATTTCTGTTGCCGCTATAACAACAAATACTAAAACCAGAATAAAATAAAGATTTAAATGGGGCTCCCATACAACAAACGTGATTTTTGACCAAAGTTAAGCAACGCCGGGAGTCAGTCAGTACTTGGATAGGTGACCGTTTTTTTTTTTGCTTTATTTTTGTTTTTTTTTGCATTATGGTACGGAACCCTTCGTGCGCGAGTCCGACTCGCACTTGCCCGGTTTTTTTTTTAATTCCTCTTCACGCTTAAACTGCTGAACCAATTTAGTTAAAATTTGGTACAGAGATAGTTTGAGTCCCAGGGAATAACATAGCATACTTTTAATCTCAATAATCATCCCTTAAGGGTGTGAAAAGGGAGGAGGAAGTTTGTATGGGGACTAAATAACCGCTGAACCGATTTAGATAAAATTTGGTATATAGATCGTTTGAGTCCTAGGGAAGAATATAGGATAGTTTTTATTCCAAAAAAATACCTTAAAAATGAAAGGTAAGGTGTAGGATTGTATGGGAAATCAATAAAAGCTGAACCGATTTCGATGAAATCTATGTATGTACCTTATTTCTAATGCTAAAAAAACGAACTATATGTACCACCTCCTACTTTTGAAATAGGTTAGAAAAATTGCGTAAAACGCCATCATTTTATGTATGAAAACCATTGTTCAGAAAATAAACGTAGGAATAATAAAATGTGAGCTTTTTAATGCGCACCGCACATTACGGGGGAGTAATGAGATTTGACAAAGAAGCAAAACGCGTCGCGGACACTTAGCCCGAGTGGCTGGAGTCATTTTGTACAAGGATGTATTCGAATCAAACTGTGCTCACTCAGACGAAAGGTCACATTTGGATGTCAACTGTAACGGCATTGCTGTTATAATGCACACCTTTAGGGCCCCCCCACATCTGGCGTCTTTCGAGCATCGGCGTCTGTCGGCGTCGGTCCAGCGCTATGGAAAATGACGTCGCTGCGCAGTTGCGTCGACGCCGCGTCGACGTTGCGTCGACGTCGGCCATAGAATTATAGACGCCGACGCTCGAAAGACGCAAGATGTGGGGGGGCCCTTAGACAGTCAGGCTAATTTGAACGTGCACTTGAAATAGAAACTTAGAGCATTTAGTTAGTAACTGGAGATGCCTTGGCTGTCATTTTCTGGACAAAACAGTCTGCCGATTTCTGCGGGGGAGGGGCACGTCAAATGTATGGCTATTTGTACATGATTCGTACGTGACGTACAAATAGCCTTGTCGGATAAACATCAACCCATAGAAAAGTTTGTACAATTGTTCAAGGTTTTCGGCAGAGGGGTAAGCTCTTAAAGGCGACTCCAGTTATTAAATGCTCCAAGCCATAAAAACGATATCTGAATGATGTCAGTTATCATTCGCCCGTCCATTTCTCACGGACTTGTCCGTAGCGTTAGCGCGAGCGAGATGCACACACTAATGACAGCTAACTGCCATTATCTTATCAAATTGGATGCCGCATCTACTGGGTAAGTGTCCTGGCTCCGTCGTCACGGTCACGGCTAGTTACCCCGCATTAACCCATGGAGACGCACCGCGTAAACATCCTGACGTAGCAATGATATACATTTCCGCAAGAATCTTGGGTAGAATATTAAAACTTAATATCAAATTGAATGCCGCATCCATTGGGTAAGTGTCCTGGCTGCGACGTCACGGCTAGTTACCGCGCATTACCCTGGCGACGCATCGCGTAAACAGCCCGATGTAGCAATGAGATACATTTCCACAAATAGGTACATAATATAGGGTACGTACTTGGGGAAATTAATGTACGAGTATACCTATGTCGCAATCTAAAGAATCCGCCGTTTACAAATGTTTTCACGTTTGTAAAATGACCATCGGGAACCCTTAGTAGGGTCCAAATTGTATCATCGGATAGGCAGTCGAGAGCCGTAATCTGGTCTGTGCTCCGATACTGGCGACGGTGTTCTGCCTTTTCGCAGAACTATCTTTGGCGGAATTTCATTTGCCAACCAACGTTTCGCCGACGTTTCACTTTGACAACTAACGATTAGCAAATTTTTGTATGACAACGTTTCAATTGGTAGAATTTTTGTATAGCAGATTATTATAACGCCTCTAAACTTTTGGGAGACTTATCATTTGTCAAATCTTTCACTTGGTCGAACAACTCTTGGACGAATAACGTTTCGTTGAAGCTACAGTTCGCTTTTCATACATTAGACAAGTTACAAATAAGAAAAAGATACATACCAAAAAATCAAAAATTAATTTTTAAAATGTATATTTTAATATTTGAAGCCAGTGGCAGCGAGCGAGCGAAGCGAGCGAGCAAGACCTTCCTGGGCAGAGCCGACTTGGACATGGTTAGGTTAGAAGACTAAGGCGGGAGCTTGCTCCCGCCTTAGTCTTCGAGGTTATTTTTTTTTCAACAACCTAAAAAACGTAATTACACAGTAACTTCCGGGTCAAATATCCCAACTTTCGTGTCAAATATCTCGGCCATTTTTGATTTTAGAGAAAAGTTATTCCTACAAAACGGCCCCCCTTTGGCACAGTCTGACCAAATGAAACAATTGGTAGACAATAAACAACTAAGTGTATATTATGCCAACTAAAACATTCTACGACATGAAAGTTGGCATTTTGAAAATAGGCATTATAAAACACAGACCAAACGTTTAGTTGGTAACTGTGCGGTTGGCAAATAAAAAAAAAACCATTTGATAATTTGGGAAATGAAAATTCGGCGAAATGAAATTCCGCCAAACGTGAGTTGGGAAGTGATAATCGGCCATACCATTTTCGGCGATAAATAAGAGAACCTTAAACTCAATTAAATCATTTATTTACATACAATATATATACAGTGGTACAACTAAACGAAATTAATAACTAGCTTAAATCTAAAATAGGCCCCTGAGGCATTGTACCAAGGATGCTGGCGGCATTTCCCCGCTGTATCGCAATACTGATACGTTGTGCGAGGTAGCCGCCAGCTCAATTCGAGTTTTCAACTGATGACTCACGCTAACCGAGTCCGACATGTCATTTTATATGACGTCTGATCAATAATCTTATGGTACTTCTATAGAAAACGAAGAGCCGTAAGCTCCGGCTCGGCCTCGGCCCGGTCTAGTAATCGCCATGTTACTGGCCAAGGCACTGTGTTAAACTTCTTTCGATAATTTCAATCTAAGTTGTTGCGTATTAAATTTAGATATTTTACTTGTAGGATCCTACCTAATAGAATCCGGATTGTTTCCATACTTCTCGCGGTTCGCTTTGGTTTAACTCGGATTAATTGGACATTTTAGGAAAAGTTAAATATGTATACATAAAGCTATTATTACGGCTTTCGTAATATCGAGTGAAAATGAAGTTCAAGAGTTAATCATGTAAACTCAACAGCAGAAGAGAATGTTGATAATCAGTACATAATATATATTTTAATTATTAAGTAATAATCAATAGCATGTGTACAGTCGAAATATATCTTTTTATTTCTTACCATCAAAAACATAAATGTAAAAAAGGAGAGCCAAGTTCAATACAAAAATTATGCTTGGCTGTGGGGTTCGCCGCAAAAAGAATGGAGATCTAAATGAGTGCCAAGTTCTATGCAAAATCCAAATATGTATTTATAGGAACAAAATAACATTATAAACAAGTATTAAACTCTATTTCTTTGCTTTATTGGATACCTATAACAATTGCTGTTATTAAAAAAAAATGCGAGATCTTAAAGCAGGTTAGATTTGACTTGGCCAGTTTTCATTACATCAGTCATTTTATAGTTATTCAACATATATATTTTGTAATTCTGATAAAAACTGGCCAAGCCAAATCTAACCTACTTTAAGATCTCACATTTTTTTTAAATAACAGCAATTGTTATAGATATCCAATAAAGCAAAGAAATAGAGTTTAATACTTGTTTATAATGTTATTTTGTTCCTATAAATACATATTTGGATTTTGCATAGAACTTGGCACTCATTTAGATCTCCATTCTTTTTGCGGCGAACCCCACAGCCAAGCATAATTTTTGTATTGAACTTGGCTCTCCTTTTTTACATTCATGTTTTTGATGGGATATCAATACTTTTTGTAAAGGAAACTAGGCAGGTATTGAGATTTAATGTTTTTTCTTGTGTTTCCGCTGCATGTTTTTTACTTCTGTTCTTTGTATTAATTATGTGGTGCCGCGCGCCGCCAACGACACACCATTGGCCGGTTGTTTAGCGCGTATTACAGGTTTTTTGTATGGAGACCGCCCCTATTTTTTAACTTTTTTTATTTTTAGATTTTTTCCTACGCTTACACACAATTACCGAGCTGGATTTCAAATTTCATCCTTCTAGGTCATCTGGAAGTTGATGGTTAGGTTTAGGTACTATATGTCAGTCACAATAAAAAATAAATTTGTATGGGGACCCCCCCTATTTATTAACTTTTTTTTGTTTTTAGATTTTTTCCTACGCTTACACACAATAACCGAGCTGGATTCCAAATTTCATCCTTCTAGGTCATCTGGAAGTAGGTTAGGTTTAGGTACTTATATGTCAGTCACAATAAAAAATGTTTTTTTTGTATGGGGACCCCCCCTATTTATTAAATTTTTTAAATTTTTAGATTTTTTCCTACGCTTTCACACAATAACTGAGCTGGATTCCAAATTTCATCCTTCTAGGTCATCTGGAAGTAGGTTAGGTTTAGGTACTATAAGTCTGTCAGTCAGTCTTAAAATTTACGACTTTTTGACCTTCATATCTTTATAACCGTTTGAGCTAGCTTCATGAAATTTGGGCTTCTAGATGTCCTTATGGATATAATTAAACACACGTAGTTTTATGTGTTTACGTTAAAGATGTTTTGAGTTATAGAAGGGTCAAAAGTGGCACCAAGTGGTTTGTGTAATATTACACTTGGCGCTGGCTAGCCAGTTCCTTTGCTTGAACTTGGCTTGACACGCTGCCGCGTGTCTAGATTCCGTTATAATAAGGCAGAAAATGAATTTTAATCGTGTTTTGCGCATTTAAGCTTGGTGTATTTTATAAGAAGGTTAATCAAGGATAATTTTAACAACTTGTTAAGGTTTTGATCTGATTTTGATGCGACCTTGAAGTGTCACGCTGATTGGAAATCATTCTGATGCGTAATAATAATAATAATACGTACGTATGGCGCGGATAGTACGTCGGTTTCTCTTAGAGCTCCCGATACACGTGTTACACGCTGACACGGGTACCCGTGTTCTTAAGCCCGGCGGGCTTAAGAACCCGAACTACACGAACCCGCCCGGATTCGGAAACGTTTACACGGGTACCCGTGTACACGGGTACACGGATACACGAAATAACGGATCTTATTTACCCGCCGGTTCGACCCTTCACTCTCGTGTAGCGGAGATTCGTGCTATGAAGACAAACGATTGAATATGTGGGAGGTTAGGAAGATTCGATTACCTACTTTGCAGTTTTACTGGATTGATTGGTAATGTCAATAATAGGTCTAGTAGTACACTTTGTTAAATAATCATAAGATTAAAATTAACAATATCTTAGTAACCGTTCACCTCATTGATAGGTATTTAATTTTCTTCATTGATGTAGTTTTGAATAATTAAAGTAAACCTAAATGATAACCTAATAAAAAAGTAGATAGTTATGCTTACTGAAACTACAACGAACGGAATATATTATATTTTCCTTTAGCAAAATCAAATTTTGCTCACTGTTTTTAGGGCTCCGTACCCAAAGGGTAAAACGGGACCCTATTATATATCAACAAGTTCTTATACAAATATATATCGATCTTCAATCTGCAAAATGTTTTACATACTACTAGAGCCAAAAAAAGTTACATAAGTGTATGTATATATAAAAAATTAACCCATGTATCCAAAATCAACAGATTCTTATACAAAAATATGCCTATAATTTTAACACACAATTTGATAACATGCTAGGTATTTTTTATTGGTGTCTCGCTTGCTCTTTTATTACAATTGTAGTTAGGTATAGGTCAGAAAAAATTACCACTAAATAACATTCCGACATAAACAGATAAACCACGTGCTTATCAATTGTAACAATGCGATGCAAGTACGACTCTGGCGGCACATCTGTTATCTCTAAATGCAAAACGTGTGAAGTGTTATTTTTACCTTTAAAGCATTTTTATCCTTATGATAAGACTATAGAGCCGATAATATAATGAAATTTTATGGTATCTCATAGCTGTTTTTCTACTGAGTGCATTCTTTTTAAGTGTCGATGGTTGTTAAATGCAAAAAAAGTTAGGTTAGCCATTATTTAGTTAGTGTATTTTGTAGTCTATTGTTTAAAGAAATAGAGTCGTTAATCTATAAGTACTAACATTTCAAGGCGGTTATAATCTGCTTTTACTACGAGGCGGTTATCCTAATTTGTGGTTTACCACTCAATGGTATTGTATTCTTGAGACTCTTTGAGTAAACTAGCTCAGATCGCTTGATTCACACTATACTAAGACTCTGCTGTCCGTCCGTCTGTCACCAGGCTGTATCTCACGAACCGTGATAGCTAGACAGTTGAAATTTTCACAGATGATGTATTTCTGTTGCCGCTATAACAAATACTAAAAACAGAATAAAATAAAGATTTAAGTGGGGCTCCCATACAACAATCGTGATTTTTGACCGAAGTTAAGCAACGTCGGGCGGGGTCAGTACTTGGATGGGTGACCGTTTTTTTTTTGCCTTTTTTTACATTATGGTACGGAACCCTTTGTGCGCGAATCCGACTCGCACTTTCCTGGTTTTTTTATAAGTAGCAAAGTACCCTTGTTCGAGCTGCTGAGGTGAAAATCAATTATATTGTACAACACATATCAATCACATTGAACATCCGATAAAATAAAACTGCTAAACAATCGGAGCTCCTGAACCTGAATCTTTGTTTTATTTATAACTTTATACATTACTTCAATCTCCGCTACACGCCAAAGACGGGTTAGGCCCGCGTGTATTTAAGGTCCGTTTCGCCGTGTACACGGGTACACGGGTACCCGGATACACGGATCTTAATTACACGTGTACCCGACTACACGTGCAGAACGGGTCAGAAAACCGTGTACGTGTAGTTCGGAAACGGGTACCGAACACGTGTACACGAAACCCGGACACGTCCGCGAGCCCTAGTTTCTCTCTCTGCAGCCCTGACCACCGGTAGGTTGGGCCTTGCCCCGCTGCTGGCGGCACCCTAGGTTAGGTTTTTTATAATGTGTTTATATGTATTTTTTATTGTTTTGTAAGTGTTTTTATATTTTACTTTTATATTCATATTATAAAAACCCTAGCCTAAGAAAAATGATGAATTAAATAATAATAATAATAAAGCCTTTTATTTCCAATAGATTACACATATTAAGATTACATTTCATGCATAATATACATAATATATTAATTACAATAAAATAATATCATAACTTATCATTAACTTAACGTATCATTAATTAGATGTAAGTTTAGTATTAGTGCAATATTTATAGTATTCATTATTTCTACTTGTATGCATCATTAGAAACTAATTTACTTATAACATGTGATAGATTCTGATGCGTAAGTGAAAATCTTCTCTTCACCAAGCCAAGCTCCAATCACCAAGACAATCGTCAAGGTCGTATCAAAAACAGTTCAAAACCGTAACAAATTCTTAAATTAGGTTCGTACTCTATTAGTCTGTATCTTTAGGTATTTAAATAAAAGAAAACAAACGATTTGTACATTTTCGGGTAGTTATAAACTTATAACATTTATTGGTTAACCAACCAAATTTAAAACCGCCTGGAGGTGTCACTGAACGACCTGACTATAACCTACATTGTTTGATCGTGTAATGTTTTCATTTACCCTCAACTGGCTTAAGGAGCCATTTGAGGGTAGATTTTGTTTACTTTTATTAAATACCTAAACATATAAAGTATAGGTTTGAAGTTTTCTCATTTAATCTCCTCTTGGAATCCACACCGCAGTCGCTAATGGCTCTGTAGAAGGCTCGAGGGGTAGGTAAATAATACAAATATATATTTGCACTCGCGATATAGTATGCAACGGACAGCACGTCTGCGCTCACCTGCGGTGCGTAGCAGAGTGACGTCACGCCAGCATACTACATCCCTATTTTATTTAATGTTTTTCTTAATTAATGATTACATAACTGACCAGGTATTATAAGTACAATCAACAAGAATATTCTTAAACTAAATCAGATTATCAAAAGTTTAATTATTAGTATTTGTATCCAAAATCTTCCAAGAACCGTTAATCTTTTTCAAGTGTACCACATTCCGTCTGTATTCCTTTCCAGTTTCATCATTCTTCACTTGCACGTCTCCTCCATTAACACTAGTGACAGTGTGTTCAGCCGGATTAAAATTAGGGGTCAATTTATTGTCTTTAATTAAATTTTTTACGAATACCTTTTCACCAACTGATATATTACTTTCTACTGCTTTCCTTTTTCTATCGCTATAATTCTTGCCTTGTTCCTTTTTTTCTTGATCCCTCTCTCTGACTTCTTCATCGAATACATTATTTGTCAAATCTACAAAATTAGGAATCTTGTCTCTGAATTGTCTTCTGTAGAACAGTTCCGAGGGTGACCTGCCAGTGACAGAGTGAGGAGTGCTATTATACATAATAAGATACTGTAATAAGTCTTCTTTCCAATCCTTCCTCTCCAACTGACTAATTTTGAGCCTTTTTAATACGTCCCTATTTTGGCGTTCCACCTCACCATTCATTTGTGGCCAATAGGGAATTGTATTTAAAATAGTTATTCCGCATTCTTTACAATAACTTTTAAATAGATCACTGGTAAATTGATTCCCATTGTCACAAGTCAATGATGAGGGGTACCCTAACCTGGAGAATATCTCATTCAGAACTTTAATAGTCTCAGTAGATGTAATATGACGCATTATTTTTACTTCCTTGTACCTACTATAATAATCAACTATAATCAATAGATAGTCATTACTTGGCAGAGGACCCAGAAAATCTATTGCTACATCCACCCAAGGTTCAGCAGGGAGTTCACGTCGTTTCATGGGCGGAGGGGGATTTGGAGCAGATACGAGGGTGCAGCCGCGGCAAGATTTTACTATTTTTTCAGCGTCTTTGTCTATTTGCGGCCACCACACTTTAGTTCTTAGGCGGGCTTTCATCGCCGCTATACCGGGGTGTCCCTCGTGGGCTGCTTCAAGAACTCTTTGACGTAACGCTTTTGGAATGATCAATTTGTTTCCACGTAAGGCAATATGTTCATTAAAACAAATCTCCTGTTGAAAAATTTTATAGTTATGAACTGACTCATCCCAGTCGTTTCTGTGAACCCCACGCTCAACCTTGGCTAGTTCATCATCAGTAGCAGATGCAGATTCAATCTCCTTCATGGAAACTGCAACTGGTCTGCTATGTTCGATAATTTGGTTTATGTAATTTTCATTATCAAATGGTTCTGGGGCCTCAGAGTAACATAACCTTGACAATGGATCCGCTATATTGGATTTACCCGGACGATAAATAATTTTATACTTATACGCCTGCAGTCTAAGGACCCACCTTTCTATCCTCGCACAGGGTTTAGATTTTGGCCCAAAAATAATCTCTAAGGGTTTATGATCACTAACAAGTTCGAATTCTTTTCCAAACAAATACACCCGAAAATGCTCAACGGCCCATACCAACGCCAAGGCTTCTTTTTCCGTCTGACAATACCGTTTTTCGCAGTCTGTGAGGCTTTTGTTACCATAAGCTATCACCCTAGGACCATTGTGGTCAATCTGTATAAGAACGGCACCCAAGGCTACAGGGGAAGCATCAGCGATGACCTGTGTTTTATCTGCCGGATTATAATACCCTAAAGTTTGGATATTGGACAAAGACTCTTTTAAGTTACAAAATGCTTCCTCTTGTTTTTGAGTCCAATATTCATTGATATGCGAGGTTTTACCTAATCCTAACCGCAGTAACTCCCGCAATGGTTCAGTTAACGTGGCTAAATTTGGAACCCATTTCCCCACAAAGTTTACTAAACCTAACAGGCTCTGAATCTCATCAATTGTGGAGGGTTTTCGACTCGATTGTATTGTTTTGACATATTTATCGAGTGGTTTGATTCCATTTTCTGAGAGCTCATGACCCAGAAACTCAATTGTTTTTACTTTGTATATACATTTTGACTCGTTTAACAAGACATCATGATTTTTTAATGTAGTAAGAACTTTATTGAGTCGCTGGTCATGTTCTTGCTCAGTGGTGCCATAGATGATAATATCGTCAATAAAGTTTGCCGTTCCTTCACAACCAAGTAACATTTTTTCAACTATCTTCTGAAACATTTCAGGTGCGCACGATACCCCAAATAATAACCTTTTATACCTAAAAAGTCCCTTGCTTGTGCTAAACGTTGTGATGTATCTACAGTCTGGGTCAAGTTCGACCTGGTGGAACGCATTTTTTATATCCAGTTTCGAAAAAAATTTGGCCTTCCGAAAATGCGGTAATAGCTGGTGCATTGTTGGCAGAGGGTGGTTTTCTCTAACAATAGCTTCGTTGGCCCGTCTCATATCCAAACAAATACGTACCTCACCGTTTTCTTTCAACACCGGAACCATCGGTGATACCCAAGGTGAAGATCCTTCGACCTCTTCAATAATGTCAGCTTGCCTTAATTCCTCCAACTTTTTATTGACCTTCTCTTCTAATGGTATAGGAATTCGCCTATAAGGTTGCATTACCGGTTTCACTGTTTCATCAATAGGGATTTGTATTGTGACATCCTTAAATTTCGGGAATGCTGTTGGTTTGGTATCTATATTATTAATGTCAACACCGATTTGCAGCACGCCTAGCTTTGTAGCCGTGATTCTACCCAGCAAGTTGCGGGTACCGTCTCGTATTACATAAAACACAGCAATCTGCTCCTTTCCATTAACGTGTATAGTAGCTTCAAAACACCCTGATACATGTAATGGCTCCGTTTTACCATAGGGGTAGAGTGTCTTGTCTGGATTTTTATTTTGGCTAATAACCTGCACTTTGTGCTCTTTCAGGTAGTTCCACGTTTTGTCATCAATGATGTTGCTCTTGCTGCCCGAATCGATAAGCATCTTGATTTCAACGCCACCTACTTCGCAGCTTATGATGGAGTCATCATCCATTTCATCATCGATGTGAAAAATGTAATCCACTTCCTCCTTTTTTTTCTGTGCATCTAGTTTCGGTTTCTTAGCTATTACTACATCTTCATTAGATTTTTGTTTAGCAAGTAATCTTTTCTGTGAGGTTCTGCAAAATTCTTGATAGTGGCCTATAAATCCACATTTCAAACACTGTTTAGAAAACGCTGGACATGTTTTGTCGTTTGAAGCATGTGCCTTACTACCGCATCTGCTACATCGAGCTTGAATACGGGTCTGTATTCGTGGTTTCTTTGAGATAAACAGCCTGTTCACCTCTATCTTGTTCTTATTGTCGGTAGACTTTCCTTCAATCTTTTCTAACTGTTTATGGACCACTTCTAACGAATTTGCAATGGTAATGATTTTATCCAGGGTCGCATCATCACCTAATGCTAATATTTTCTTTTTGAGATCAGTAGAGGAACATTTTTCGGTGATTTGATCTATTAGATTATCTTCTTTATCAGAAAACTTGCACTTCTCAGCCTGAGTACGAAGCCTTAGAAGAAATGTCTCAAATCGTTCATTCTCTTCTTGTTTTAGCAGCCTAAACATATGCCGCTCATAGATTTTGCTTTGCTTGGGGAGAAAGAATCCATCTAATTTCTCTATCGCAGTTTTATATACGTCAACTCCGTCAGCCGCTTCAACATGTGCTCCGGGGATGTTATAATATACGTCTTGCAACGATAATCCGCCGACATGCAACAGCATTGCCCTCTGTTTAGCGGAGTCTGTGATATTTAGGGCTAAGAGATATATTTCTAAGCCACGTTTCCATCGTTCCCAGCGGGATCCGATAGAAGTTTGCTCTCCATTGCAATCGAAATTTTCTAGGCTCGCCAACCCTTGATTTAGAGCCATTGTGGCGACCTGTAAATAATTGACAATTTGTCTTTATTTCAATGGCCTAGCTGTTCACTGCAACACAGTGGGTTATAGATAAAGTTATTCACGATGACGCGCAAATTTGTCAAATCTAACCTTTAAGAACATTATAATACGAACCAAAGAACGCGTATTCTCGTGAATGAACCGATCTATATGCTTGGCCCTATTTTCTTTTTTTATGTCATGACCTGGTTGTTAACTGTCGAAGCAGTAGGTTTCACCTGGTCCTTATTTTATTTCACATGGCCTAGCTGTTCACTGCAACACAGTGGGTTATAGATAAAGTTATTCACGATAACGCGCAAATTTGTCAAATCTAACCTTTAAGAACATGATAATACGAACCAAAGGACGCGTTCTCGTGAATGAACCGATCTATATGCTTGGCCCTATTTTTATTTTAACATAATTATGTTAAAGGATTGCTGTTTTTAACAGCTGATATTTTGGTCCATCTATATTTTGCTTCTACCATAAATGTTACGTGAAGAACGTTACAGAATATCAAACTGATTAATCGCATTTGCTATGTCAAGTAGGTACCTACACCTTTGAAATACTTACTTTGTAACGAAAACAAGTCCCTTAAATACTTTATTTGTTTAAATATTCTAAATGAAAATGTCAATAAGTACGAAAATCAATAATATCACATACCTATACAACATTAATATTTATTTACAATTGTAAACATCGAATGAAGGCAACAAGTAATTAACTAGCTATCTACCTTATTCCAACTATATAAGATCAAGTTTTCTACTACATTATATTTAAAGGTTCTCGAACCAGCGTAGATGCTGCATAAAATATTGTTTATAAATAGAGGGTACTCAACATACCGCAGTACCCTGCGTACCGAATACTACCTACGTAACTAGTTATCAACGAACGACTCGATATTTATTTGTGTGGTGCCTAAACTTACTACATGCGAAACCGTAAGGTCGTATCTCCATACTAGTTCAGTAGTGTTATACGATCTTTTAGTTTGTTTGGCAGGAGATCAGTCTTTGGTATGATTTAATTGTGAATGTTCGATTTAAAAAGATTGTTTATACTTGACATGCGATTCTTTGTGAGTAACTTTATTCACGTTAATGCTAATATAACATATTTCTTTGATCAAAGCAAACCAAAATTATTACCTATGTCGGTAGTTATTTCCAAACCTTTGTTGGTTCCTCTTTTGCCTTCCCTTTTATCAAAAGATATGAGCATGAATATGTATATTTTTACTTACGTTCTCCTCTGTCGCCAATTGTAGAAGGCTCGAGGGGTAGGTAAATAATACAAATATATATTTGCACTCGCGATATAGTATGCAACGGACAGCACGTCTGCGCTCACCTGCGGTGCGTAGCAGAGTGACGTCACGCCAGCATACTACAGGCTCCATAATGGGCCGCTAACGCTAATCGGTTTAAAATAGACATTACGTTCAATATTGTGGGCAGATAATGACGAAAACTGTTAAAATTATCATTTAAAACCTCCTAAGAAGATTTGAGTGGGATTAGGTAGATCTAATTTAGTTCAAAAGCACGTTCACCTTTAGCTACATGATCTTTTAAATGCAAGTTAGGATGACATTCTAATAAGCGTAAAACAGGTTGAGAATAATGAAGATTATCAGAACCCTTATGGTAACATTCCATTTCTAACTGTCATTGTCAATTTCCATAGTAAAATGAACAGTAGTGCAGCTGTCGTTGGAAATGGACTGTCACCTTTAGTGTGAATTTCTTGATTGAGCTCGGCGTCACTGGAAACTGGCTTGAATCCGCGCAGGACCGAGTAAAATGGCGAGCTCTGGTGTTGGAGGCCATCATTTTGGGTCACCGCGCCAAACTAGTAAGTAAGTAAGTACAGTAAAGGGCCAAAAAGAATGCACATCGGCAATCATCGCATTTCCGAATACAAACGAATGCTCATTTCCATGTACATCAATTATTAGGTTAGTCGTTTATCAGAATTTGAATTTAGAACTAAGTACTTTATTGTTGTTTTGTTTTGATTTCACGTGAAATATATAGAGCTGTAAAACACGATGTAACTATTTTTAATTATTGCTATATTCTTGTTAGGGAAAAATAATCTTCATAAATATATATTTTATATAAGATCGACAAAAAGTGTAATATTGTAATGACAAATCTCTGTTGAACCTTCTTAAAATAATTACTTACATTAACATCCTCATGTTTTTTTAAATTGGTTGGCTTCAGATAAAAAATATTTATAAACATTGTGGATAATTTCGCGTGACTGGTAGAGTAACGGCTTACCTTTTTTCCCTATAGATGCCATAGTACAAATTTAATTTTATAGGGGTTTTAGCAGCTCTATATATATATTGACTTAGATAGGCGACTGCACTCTCTCGCATTTGAACCATGACTGACAAAACAAACGTCATGGTGTGTGCGACACAGATATCGCTATACGAAGTCGAAATTAGCCGATTGCCTCTTTCTAAAGCTCGATGTGCATTCTTTTTGGCCCTTTACTGTAGTAGTGTAAATTTCATTCGATAGCGTGACGAGCGTTCGCGTTTGCGTAATTTTTTATTATTATTTATTTATGGGACTTTGAACAGCGCGCCATGTGGGACGTTTTGGGTAATACCTATTCAAAATCCTATACAAAATGGGTCTTAACGCAAACGCGTACTTACGTCACGTCACGTCACGCTATAGAATGAAATTTACACTAGGGTAGGTACCAGTGGCGGCGCGTCAAACATATCCATAGGCAAGCCGGGGCTAATTTGGCTTACATAAATATTTCCTGTACAACTCTGCTCAAACGTCAAAAAACAGGCAAGCCGATGGGAATCGGCTTTTATGTACACGCCGCCACTAGTAGGTACTTAAATAATTAAACGTATGATGGAATATATTAGGTAAAAAGTCGAAGTATGATTGTATTATTATCACATTATTTCTAAATATTATTTAAAAAAAAAACTGCTTGAACATAATGCACTCGGTAATAGGAAAGGTGTACCAAATTATTCATGTCCAGATTTTATCGTGTCTTTAATATGAGCTATAATAAATTGTTAACTAACGATCGAAATTAGTATTTAATAAATTGTATGATCAAACGATCCGGTTAACTATTTATTACACGGGGACATTAATTGAATCGCACACTCGCTCGATGTGATTTATTGCTATTAGATACGCAACCGCGGATGCATTTGGTATGTAATTTCTATTATGTTTCCATTATAACAGTGGTCGTTTGTGGCGACGATAATGAAATATTATTTAATACAATCGCGATATAAAAGAGATCTTCTCAGTCGAGTCCCACGTTTACTTCACTAAAGCGTTTCGTAATGAAGTCATTATAATTGAGTCGGGAGCCCATAGTGGAAAGTATGCGATTATAGTTTGGTATCGAAGTCTTAATTCAACTATTAAAGTCGACGAGAAAAAAAAAAAAGATTACCATGCTGAAGTCGCTTTTCGGATCATTTGCATCTTAATTACCCGTAATTATTTAAGACTCAAGATTCACCTGCAAAACTTTATTATTCTTAGCCAGAAATCATGTTTGGCATTTTTTTTTAGCAAAAGTTGTACCGCTTCAAACGCGCTACTTAGGGAATTAGCATATGGCATCAATTTGCTATTCATTACACACGCACAATTGAATCGTACTCGATGTGAAATTTATGTGATTAGGTGAGGCTACAGTGATTTCCGTGGCCGGACAGGAGGGACGGTAGCGACAGAATATTCACAATTTCACACGGTTTACAATTTTGCACTGTAGTTTCGAAGGAAAAGCAAGAATTATTTGTCCAGTCATTTTTTTTTTGTTTTTCCATTCAAGTATAGTAAGAGTGTTCCGTGTGTGTATTTGGAATCACCAAATACTACTACATATATAATAGTTAACTAACTGAGGAAACAATAGCCCTTAGTTTAGTGTTTGTTAAGGGAATATATGTAGAAATTGTATCCTATACATATTCCGTTAACTATCGTCTCTGCTAATACAAAATGAATAAATATATTTATTACTTTATTATATCTTTAATAAGGGCCGATACAGACGGACTGCATCCCGACTGCAATTTATATGGGAACCGCACGCTGACTGCATGCCAACTGCGCATTTTCCATAATAATTGCAGTCCGCCTGTACATATCGGCCCTAAACCTTGGTACAAAGCAAGCATAATTTGTTACGTTTACCTAATTTATGAATTTGTCTCATCTCTAATACGGAGTTAAAAATCTTTAACCTCATTACTATTATACAATTTCTTTCATTAAACTTGTGAAATAAATAAATTAGATGCTTATGAATTTAAGCAGCCCAATATATTGTTGTACGGCGCACTAATTCGCTATTGCACAGTAACAATAATTGAATTGCACTCGCTCGATGTATTCGATTAGCATTTTGGTTGATTTCCGTGGAAGCACAATAGAGCGTATTCACAATTTATCCAAATCTGACGAAACAAAAAACGACAAAAAATAATCAGCCCAAGTGTGTGTTTACCAAGTATACGATACACATATACACAACATTATGCATATGTATTAAATAACTTAAGTTTTGTACCTATCACAAGTATCACAACATAGCAATCTCCTTTATGGATTGTCGTTTTCAAGACCAATACACTATATGTGTATTGTCACAATACTATTGTGTAGTTTATTTATTCTCAAAGCTATAAAAAACTCTAATAATAACACTCAATTCAGTAGACAAAAGTCGGGGCGAACTAATGGGTCTTTACAATATTTTACATAAATCGCGACTCGGTGCAATGGGGTTGTTTCAAAAGATTATTTTCAGAGTTGAGAGTTTGTGAATAGACTCAAATGAAGTCTCCTAACATTTGGCTGAGAGTACCTATTGGTAAATGAAATAGGTATCATAGATCAATTATTTTACAAAAATAGTTTTATGTAAATGTATAAATGAAATGTGGAAAATAAATCAGCTTTAAAATAAAATGTAGCTTTCATTAACAAGGTTTTTAAAATAATTCAAATTCTGTAAATTATGAATAAATGGGTATGAATTCATTTAAGGTATAAGTACATAATAATATACCCACGTTTAGGTAGGTACTTCCGTTCCGATACTTCCGGTATGCCAAAAAATTGCATTGTAAGTACGTTCGGATATTGCTTGGGACTGAACCGCCGGGTAGCGGATGGTCAAACAAACATGGCATGACATGAAATTTTTAACCAGTATTACCAACCACCAAAACGATGTACGATGTGTATGGTATTAGTATTAGTATTAGTAATACTGGTTAAAAATTTAATGGTTAATAAATACATACACACATTAAGTCAAAACTAATATTCCCAGTGTATCATTTCGTTATGTTTAAATTTCAAATAATTTTTAAATTACATTTAGGGGTTATTACCCTAACTCACTTTAGGTACCTACGGCACATAGCTGGAAGCTGTGTTTTCTTTTATGCGACATAAAATACGATTTTTAGGGTTCCTCACAACTTCGGGTATAAAACGTTACAAGTTTGCCGGGTTATGGGCTGGAAGCATTTGTTCATTTTAATGGCGGAAAGGAACATACAGTGCAAGTTACAATTTCTAAACATAAAGTACTTTTTGTCAAATAGGTATGTAAATAGTTCCAAATGGTAGGTAGTTTGGTCTATTTAATTTTTACGGTTAAACTCGCTAGTCATTTAAAATGACTTATAACTTTAAAAATAGACGTAAAAAAACCTTTAGTTATATGTATGGAGTGGATGGTCGGTAATCACATTTCATTTTATTTATTAAAAACTTTACACATAAGTTAACAGTAGAGCACCAAAGCACTTACGTGGTATATGTATACATATTTAAGATTCAAATTAGAAGAATATTAATATAACATTAAATAACAAAAGAAAGCTTAACATTAACATCTAGCAGACATCTAATAATAATGAGATCACATGATGAAGTCATAGAAAACTGAAGTGCTGGACGCCTCGGCCCGGATCCGGACCGTTCTAGTGTGAGTTATCCCTTAGAGTGACATTATTTAAGTATTATTGGTATAGGTAAGTAACTCCCCAGTTCTGATGAACTCCATCTTGTATTAATTCGGTAACAAATGTAAATGAGGTGGTTCCCCGCTCCGGACGCGCGCGCTTGGCTGCCTCGGAACTCGTTAACTGTATTAAAGGTTGCATTCTGATTACGACGGTTACTGCCACAGCGTTGTTGCTGCAGGAACCTGTATGACTTCTTACACGGTCCTTGGTAAATTGCATTGTCGCTGTAGTATTTTTCAAATAAGAACGGTACGCTGACAAATGTCGTCTCAATACAATTTGGCGAGATTTGGCGTTTTTAGGTAAAAAAAAAATACTTATTGCAAAATGCTCCTAGCAAGTTAGTTGATCAATGGTAACTAGAGAAGAGCAACGCTGCTGCAGTCGCAACCGGAATGTAACCTTAATAGCTCGGAGCGTAAAGGAAGCAATAACTGTCATCTCTGCCTTTTGTTAATCCGGTTAAGGGACTTCGCAAAGACGGTGTAGGCGTAATGGCGGAAGTGGAAAGGACGATGTGTATGGGATATTTTACGGTGGTGTTATGGTGTGATTTCCGTGGCAATATTGTCGGTTGTAGGTAACATGATAAATGAAAAGCAATGAACGGCAATATACCTTGACGACCGGTCTGGCCTAGGTGGGTAGGTAGCGACCCTTCCTTGTGAAGCCGACGGTCCTGGGTTGGCATCCCGGCAAGGGCATTTATTTGTGTGATGAACGCAGATATTTGTCTTAGAGTCATGGCTGTTTTCTTTGTATATATGTAAGTATGTATTTATCTATATACGTATGTATTTCGTCGCCTATTTCCCAAAGTACAAGCTTTGCTTTGGGGCTAGGTAGATCTGTATAAGATTGTTCCCATGTATGTCCGACTGTATCGGCCTTAAGGCCCCTGTAATGTGGAGCGTTCGGGTAGCAAATAATACTATGAAAGTCTGCTGAATACTGAACTCCTTTATTGAGTAAATTGGTGCTTATATACTAGTGGCCTACGTGAGTGGCATTTAGGTGACCTTTATGAAATGTACTTAGAATTATTGTTTATTTTATTAAATATATTTTCTATTTATTAAATGTCACCTAAATGTCACATGACGTGTTGACCCTAATACCCAACACGTCATGTGCCTACTCACCGTACACCTTCCCCGTTTTTTTTTGAGACAAAAATAGGTTACAATATATTTTTGTCGTAATTTCAGTGTACATAATAACTTAATCTAAGACATTAATTTCAAAATATTCCAATACATGCCAACCTTACAATCTAAAACAAAACGTATATGCACATACAAATAAAGACACTAAAGCTACCTTTAAAAAAAAGAAACAAGCAAGGTTATTTTAAATATTAATTAGAATATGATTTTAATTAGGTATCTATTGTTAAATAAAATAATTTAACGGATCATTTTAATAAGTTGATTAAAGATAAATTACGGTTTAAACAATTAAAGGTTTACAATGTTGGAAATATTTCACTTAACATATAATAAATAAAAAATAAAAAATTGGTTAACATATGACAGATTAATAGGTTCTTAAAATTATCTACTTTATATTCTAAATGTAATTACAATACTTGCTTTTCACTTCCCGTTACGTATTTCTACTTTGCTATTTAATTACAATAAACACCTTGGTGTCGTTGTTTATTATTTTGCTTATTCTGCTATTAATTATCCTAAAAGGTTACATGACTATATTTATCTTATAGCTAAAAGTGCGGTATTGACATTTAGTATGTGTCTTACAATTATTCCTATGTGACATTAGATATAATACTGTAAACAATGCGTTGCTTGCTTTCTTATGTTCTAATAAGGAAGATGGAGATCCTTTTATGGATTCTGTCGGCTTGGTAAGTTTAAATGTGATCGGTTTTAAATTGCATTTTGTAAAATAAGAAATGTGGATTGTTAGATTATTAGATCAGTTCTGTCGCTTACTTCGCGGATTTGTGTCGATCATGGAACTTGCAATTACGTTTGAATTTGACTTGTGTGTTTGTGTGTGTATGTGTTTCTCGTGTCTGGTGTGCCGAAGAGGTGAGTTTTAATGGTAATAGTGCTTTGTTCTGTTTTGGTGTGCAATGTTTTCTTTTCCTGATACTAATAATTTTAATGTTTGACCTTGGTGTTGTGCTACTGTGTAGGGTTCCGTGTATACTGGGTCCATGTTATCTCTATCTTCCTTTTTTTTTAATATTAAGTCTCCTACGTTATAGTTACATGAATGTTTTTTTTTTATATATTTTTTTTGTTTTTTGTATATTTTTGTTTTTTAACTTGTTTTGTCTTAATTAAATTATGTCTAGCGTCCTCCTGGGACTTTTGCGATCTATACTTAAGTTCTAGGGAATAAGGGTTAAAATTATAAATTGGGTCTTATTTGTTATATAAAATTACGGTTTAGTGTAAATTGATATTTTTAGATGCCGAAAAATATAATAATTTGAGAATTTGATATATAATTTTTATAATATGTCATTGACTATGTAATGGTTGCATTAATATGTGTGTTGTTTTATTTTAGTGCTGTATGACTGGGGTTTTTTTTTTTTACAATCTGTTCTTACTTAATGCTAATATTTGTTCACTGATTTTAAATAATAGTATATGGCTCTTTTATACATTGGGTAATAATAACATTAATGACTATGTGGTTAAAAATGATTTTTTAATACAGTTGCTCAAAAAGTGCTACTTTACGTAGCTGTTTAGCGTGCGGAAAGTTGGTTATCTCGAACTAGTGCTTTTTACTTTTCCAATTTTTTTAAATTTATACTTGTTCCAATTCACGACTACTTATTGATGAGTGTTAATATTAGTTTCCTTTAAACGTCGTAATCAGCATAAAAACCTACCGTTAATGTAAGAATACGAAAAATATTACATATTTCATATTTAATTACTTACCTCTTCATCATTATAACACGTTTATTTTTTAATATTCAATATTGAAAATTCCGTTCTTAATAAGTTGACTGAATGGAACGGAATAGCTGCCAAACGCCCATAGATATAATATACTTAAAGACGACGTCTAACCGAGCTGTCACTGTTACCACTTTTGTTTAGTGTACGATTAACAATGTTTTTCTTATTTTTTCGCAACTGTATTAAAAAACGTCGTTCGATACACGTGCGGAAATGTCATTCTTCACTCGTCCCGAGTCTGGCCACTCGCCTGCGGCTCGTGGCAAGATATCTCGGTACTCGTGAAGTAATGACATACCTTCCGCACTAGCATCGAAATGTACTATTTCTACATTGATGACGAAAAACTCGTATTGTAGTATAATATAATACTTTATTATTTTATTATTTGTATTATTTTATTTATTTTATGTTTGTTTTTTTTTTATTTTTATACATTGACCTATTATAGGTATGGCAAATAGGTTGTTAGGTTAGGTATCTTTGAGAATTCTCTTTGACAAGTAAACTGGTCATTAACTTATTATTATACATATTATGGACACAATGCAAAGTGTATTTGTATTGTATTTATATTTTACACGTATGATTTTTTTTGCATTAATTTAACTTATTTTAATTAAGTTCGTTTTTTTTTTAATTGATTTGTTTATTATTATCACTGTATTATCAATTGTAGGTATTTATTTAATGTTGGTATTACGTTTTTTTTATAATTAACGTTATTTGTCTTAATTTAGTTTTATTCATAAATATATTTAGTATATCATCTATTGTATTAATTAATTATTTTCTTTTCTATTTTGATTTATAGTTGATTTTATTTATTTATTGAGTATAATGCTATATTTGATATTTGTATGTATATAGGTATATATATATTTTTTACAGGCTGTTTTTAACACATGTTTATATTAATAAACATACTATGTGTCCAAGGACCTTCATGCTAGGTAACTCGACCGTATCATGATGTCTCAAGGATTCAGTGCTTGTAAAAAAAAATGTTTTTCTGTGTTATAGTGTCTATTATTTTCCCTGGGGTTTTCATTTATTATTATTTTTTTTTTTTTTAGAATTTAGTTTGCTCGTGATTTGTGGAAAATTTGTTTATTATTGTAGGAATTGATCGCCAATGAGCCATTTTGTAATGTCTGCATTGTGACCTAATAATGTAAGCTGACTTTGTGATACCTGTCACCTGTCTTTTAAAAAGTACACAGCGCCTTTCAATAGCGCTCTCGGTCGGCCGACCTTTTTTACATACAACATATTTATTAAGGATACAAAAATTTATTATTTATTATAGCGCGCTGATACATATTACGCGTAATATGCATTGCCAGACAGTTGTTTTCACACATCGGAACAACAAAAAACCTTTCCGTGTGCCCAAGGACCGCTGCAATTGAGAGCTCGCTCGAATTGTTTAGGTTTCAAGGGTTATTGCCTGGTTGTATCCTGGTGTACCTTGCTTACATTATTTATTTCCACGAGCTACCCCGTTTTGAAAGGAAATCATCACTTTGAAAACTTAAAGCATATAAGAGTCACAATAACTTTTAGTTGATCAGGCTAATTGTTGGTTGCAACACTTATCTGATTTAGCTCTTTCAATGTGATGTTTAGATTTTTCCTTCCCTTTTATTTTGTTTATTTGTCTTTCATTATATTTATTTTATACTTACTCGTATTACCTAATTGATGCCTTAATTTTTATATCATATGTTGTGAATAATTTTTTAGTTTTTAAACTCTAATAATGCGTCAAATGTATGAACTGTTTATTGCTTTTTTTTTTCCTTAATTTATGTACTCGAAATTTAAGATGACATAGCATGTGTTGCATCCGTATTGGGTGACGTATGACGAGTACGCGTGACGCGGCCTTCACAAGGCTGGTGCATTCCATTAATCGTATTTTTAAATAGATTAGTATTTAGTGTTGTTATGTGTTACTTTGTATGTTTTGTTGTTATTGGCAATTATTTAGATGTGAATATTAATGATCTAATTTAATTTTTGTATTATTCTTTATATTTGAATATTGTAAGGATATGAGAGTGGTGAGTGGCCGATGGTATTTTCTTATTTTTATGCAATAATTAATTAGTTAAGTAGTAGATTCGTGGCTTGAATAATATTGATATATAAATGTAAGTTAATGTAAGAATGTTATTTATTTACTTTAGGAAAAAAAAAATTACTCAGATTGGCTATACATTTTGATTGACGATAACCATGACATGTCATAGTAATAAGCTATACTGTTAATTAAAAAAAAAAATTATGTCAAATTTTTAAATTGAGTGGATAGTAATAATAATTTAAAAAGAAATAGATTATAAATCGCATTAAAGGTATTAAAATATATAAAATAAAATTAGTTAAATATATGAATTTTTTATAATATATTGAAATTATTATAAGTTGAAATTATTAGTCCTAATATAATAATGATATTCTGTGTAAGCAATGTTTTCATGTATAAAATATTAATGTGTTTTGTATTTAGGAATAAATTGTTGACATGTAAAATACTTCTATTTTACCAATAAAAGTTTGTTTGGTTAATAAAATTGCAATAGTGAAATGATTTGATTAGGTTTTTTTTTTTTAATTTTTTAAGAGGGCATTTGCAAAAATGTATTAAATATGTTACCTACTGAAAACCAAATGGTGTGAAAGCTAAATTTTTGAACGTTAAATTGGATAATAATTTGAATAGACCATAAGTGATGTTGTTTAATGTGTGGAATAGTAGATTCTAGTGTTTGTCAGTTAGTCAAAGTTACTGTTAGGTTTGTTTGTTAGTGGTTTTGTCTTTATGTTGGGAAATAGGTTTTGTTTTGAGATGTTAGGTTAGTTTGTTAGGGTAAGTGGTGGGTAGTAGTGGGTTAGTAGGTTTTTGAAATGTTAGGTTAGTTTGTTAGTGTTAGTGGTGGGAGGTGGTTGGTTAGTGGGGTTAGTGGGTTGTTTTGTTTTTAACGAAGCTAAATAATGATATTATGATGTTAATGTTAGTGTTATTGTTAGTAACGGGTGTTTTTTTTTATATTTCTTTTATAGTCTTTAAAATATATAATATACGTTAATTGCAAAGATGGGAATAATGGAATGCACCCCCGTGTTTGATATTTAATGTTGCTGATTGTGTAAAGTTTTTTGAGTTAACCATGCGACGCGTTATATGTGTATTGTTTGTTTAAATTTTTGTTTATTTGTTTTAATTAACGAATGATGCACTGGTTGAAATTATTGATGGATATCAGAAAATGTTTTTGCGTTATTAATTGTTTTAGTTTAACAAGTTTTTGATATTTAATGTTATCTATACGTACATAATTATATATAAATTTTTTTTTTACTGGTTTTTTTGTTTATGTTAAATATTAAGTAGGTATTATTTAAATTTATTATATTTCGGCAATTACTTGGACGCGTTCGGATGTACTTTAAAATTAATTACTTGTGGTCAACTGGTGAATATATATTTTTTTAACATATATTCATGTTTTGCTTTTCGTCATCAAGTAGTAATCGTAAATTAATTATAATTAATAAATTAATAGATAGTAGAATTTGAAATATCGCTCATAGACGTATCTGCAATATCTGCATGTTTAAAGAATAGTTTATACATTATTAAGATTATAGATTTGATGCATAGATTATATTTAATGATAATTTTCGAGGGAAAGAGAAAAAAAAAATGTTTAAAGAAGATTATTTAGTTTGATGTGGGTACCTTTGTCCAGTCTTCATCCTGATCTTCTATTGAAGTATTATTGGTGGTTATGGTCGCTTGGATGTGGCGTGTGGCTCGCCCTTTATTCTTCTTCCTTGACGTGTTGGCTTGGTGGTATTGCTGAGTACGCTGTACTGGCGGGGTTGGCGGTTGGGGTCGATGGCGGGTATGTGGCTGCTTCCTTGTCCATTGTGCTGTTCTTGTAGGCTGTCCATCAGTGTTTACCGTTATTGTTACTGTGATCTTATTGCCGCACTGGGCTGAAGCTGTGCTCGGTTCCATAGTTGTTCAGGGTCGTAGCTGCGTGACGCGGTCTAGTGCTGTGCTTAGTGGTGCTGGCTAGCTGGCTTGCTGGTTGACTGGGTGGCTGGCTGGCTGGCTGAATGGCTGGGCGGCGCAACTTAGACGATTCCGAAGGTGGTGATACCAGAACTGCTGAGCAGTTCCACTGGCAGGGTCGCCATGTAATGTGGAGCGTTCGGGTAGCAAATAATACTATGAAAGTCTGCTGAATACTGAACTCCTTTATTGAGTAAATTGGTGCTTATATACTAGTGGCCTACGTGAGTGGCATTTAGGTGACCTTTATGAAATGTACTTAGAATTATTGTTTATTTTATTAAATATATTTTCTATTTATTAAATGTCACCTAAATGTCACATGACGTGTTGACCCTAATACCCAACACGTCATGTGCCTACTCACCGTACACCCCAATAACCCGGCACAAAATACTACACACTATTAAAACAACTCGTATAGTACCTAGGATAAATATTTTCATACGCAAGCTTCGCTAAACGTAAATTATAATGTATGGCGAGCACCATTAGCGGCGTCATGTACGCAACATGACATATTAATTCAGTTTACGTACCGAACATCTGTTGACGTTGCGACGAACACATTATATGTAACAGCATAACTATAATCTAATCTAACTGCCCGATTCGAACTTTAAAATTACGTAATGATACGATATAGATTAGATATGTTAGTGTCAAAAGTGACGTTTTTGTTTGAATGAACGTCATATTTTGACACTGATATATATCATATCTAGCCGTAATATTTAACGTATCCCAAAGTTCGAACCGGGTAGCTAGTCACTGTAGTTTTTTCAGAGTATGTGATCAATTCCAGAGCTTGTAAAATGGTGAGGTTGTATATTGTAGTTAACTTACCCAAAAGTAGGTTAGTCCATACCAAAACCAATAAAACGGGTGGGTACCTAACTTTCTGGATAGAACTTTCCATCAGAGTTCAGACCCATCTTTCAAGAGTAAGTATATTGCAACCACAACCGCTTTTTGGTTGACAATAAATGTAGGGAACATTTTATTGTCAACCAAAAGAAATGTAACGCCATACAGACTTATTAAGCGTTTCTTCCGGCGGCAATATTATACCCGACACGACACGGGGTATGCCCCGTGTATCCGCCGTGCACAGATAACCGATACTAGATCACGTATTAGCTGAATGCGCGACTTTGACGTAGGTACACCTGGCACCTGTAGGATAAAATGACCAAAGCTGTACAGTCGACGACAAAGGAGGAAGGTGCAAAAGTGTAAACAAGTCTGACGTCGACTGTTCATTAAATAAATCAAGTAAGCTGTATGACAATACTGACGTATTGAATCAAATGAAATACATTATTGTTTAGCTTAAAATAGTTACAATTCTCATAAATATACTACCTACATATGTACATACATATGTATATAATATGGGCATACAGTCAGCAGCAAAAGTTGCTAAGCGGGCCAGGTGTTCAAAATAATCTTGACGCGACTTTAATATCGTTTTTTTGTTAAGAGAATAAGTGCGTGTCAAGGTAATTTTGAACACCTCGCCCGCTTAGCAACTTCTGCTGCTGACTGTACCTAGTTCAAATTTTCTAAGGTGATTTTTTTGAGCTCAAGCCTTAAACTGTTAACAAAAGCTGTTGTTTTATGGCATCACTGTAGCTACCGAATCCTTCATTAATGACGGATCAAGGCAATCTTAACGTTCAATTTATAAGATTAATATTTATTGGACAGCTTTTTGTTGTCATCCAATATTTTTACCTGAATATGAATGTGGGTGGTCGGTCATCCTATATTTACTACCCAAAAGTTTATCTCCATATACTGTTTCATAAATTTGAACCATACCTACAAGTAGAACGTAAAAATTTCCATTCAAACTTGCTCTCTCTCTCATGTCCAATTCGGTATATACCAAGGTGTATAAAAGAAACAATAACAAAACATAAATTAAAAATAAACGGAATAATGCCTTTTGTTTAACAGATTAGGGTTTTAGCCGAAAAAATCATCTCAAAATTTGCAACTATACCTAACTATGGGTTTTTGTAGGTATAAATTTTCTGGAACACAAAAAAAAACTCCCTAACTTCATAAGCCAAGGGCCCAACGTTTTCTGTTCTCTTTCACGACGCAGCAACTAGTATCATTTCTCTCGCCTCGCTCTTTTAAAATGCCGTTTGTCAAAAAAGGACAACCATACTGTTGACAAGGTGGACTTCAAATCAAGTGTTGCCTTTCTTGATGCGCCCAGGCTGTGTATGTGTGCGTAAAAGCGTATATGTGTGCTCTTTTAGGGATGTGAAAAGTCGATTTTAATAATGTTATATATCGATAAACGCTACACAGCGGAACGAAATAGCGATTAATTGAAGCTTCAATATCTTCGTTAAACATAAACATAATTGAAATGCTAATGGATAATGAATATATAATAATATAATTCAATTATTGCGGAACACCTATTTTAGGAGGTATTTATGTATTTTAATTAAATATCTGAACTTTCCCTTGGTTCCCTGCTGGGGCGTGACTATAAAATTGTGATCTGATAACCACAATAAAGAATAAAAGCGTTTTTGGACATTTTAGGTATCGTTAAGTCTTTGAAGTAAAATTAAAATTGCAAGAAATGTCGATAGTTTATCGATATGACTTTATCGACATGGCTACAGTAACGTGGGCCTCATTGTTAATCGTACACTAAACAAAAGTGGCAACAGTGACAGCTCGCTGAGACACCGTCTTTATATATTATAAGTCTATGTCATAAGCATACCTACAAGCGCCGACGACGTATTGTTTGTATACTTCATGGCTTTATAATGACAGCGTTTTACACAAAAATAAAACGCTAATTAAATAACTTACCCTATTCGGAACCTAATAATAATATTGAGAATGGCAACCCTGTTGTCGGTCGTATTGTCCTTTTCTAGCATATACGTCCCTCTCTCTCCCACACTCCCACCACACAGCAGTTTTCTTTTTGGCGGTTGTCGCAAAAACAAATTTCCAACTCATTGTCTCAAAATTATACATATTTACACCAGGCAGGATTAAAACTTTAGGTTCCGAATAGGGTAAGTTATTTAATTAGCGTTTTATTTTTGTGTAAAACGCTGTCATTAAACAACTGTACCGCTATTCGGAACCTAATAATAATATTGAGACGTGTTTGTTATCGCCTGGTGGTGGGAAGACGCCAAGCCAATGTGATTTATACATGTACTTATTATGTATATGTAATATTATTATATTATGAGTGTTTAATTAATTATGCAGTACACCCTTTATTTTAACACCCGTGAGGAGAGAGGTATTTAGTAAAGCATACAATTTGATATTCCATTATATAATGATACTAACTTAGCATTTTATATAAGTACTTAATGTACTTATATAATACGAACTATTATGAATAAAAATATATGATATAAATGTTCAAAAGAATAAGTGAGTCACCACAAGGGTGCTATACTGGTACTTAATTACATGAAAACTGGGTAAAAAAAAAATGTGATAGGTCAGTCTACTCTTCAAGGAGCATACAACATCTGTTATAAGGAGTAATGTAATTCAAGTATGATAAGATAAAAATAATAAAGTACTAGAGTAGTTTTTATTTATAAGTAGCAATTATTATCAAATTTGATAATAATTATCTATAATAGTAAAGTAAGCAGTTGCAGGAATATAACAAGGACAGGACCTTTCTTATTTCCAGAATCCCTCGGGATTAAGTAGACGAATATTTTAATTATTCTTTATATCACTATCACCACAAAGTTAATAAAATTAGGTACTTGTTGAAATGTCATAGAGAATCACTAAATTTCTTTAATGACTGTAAGCCATATACTTTGTTATAGGTTATAGCTATAAAATGCATTTAACCCTTTTAAACGCTTTACCTGGCTTTACTAACGAGAACGCGAGTCAATGTACCTAAATAAACCTTACTTGAAAGTGTGAAGGTTACTTTGAGAGCTTAAGCCACAACACTCATGTGTTCACTGCGCTGTGAGCACTAGTTATGACGCTTTTTGGTGTTCTTAGCGTTCAAATGGTTAATGTAGAATTGCCACAGAACTTTATCAATGATATTTGCAGAGTCATTCTAATTAAACTCATGTTTAGCTATCATAACCTTAATTTTACTCATTAATTTGTATATATGTAGTAAGAGTAATTTCTCAGTGGTTTACTTTATCTGGTGCCTACTGGTAGACATAAGCCTTGAAACTTTATTGGTTCTGACCGCTAAAGAGGCTTAATTTCTGTAAACTATTCATAGACATTGCTTAATTCTGAATATTCAGTGTGTAAATTATAAGGAATAAGATACTTAATTCGAAACCCTAGCTCATCGCATAGGTGCTTTTAACCGATATACAAATTTATGTACTTATTTCGTGATTTTACATTATTTGCAATAACTGTGCGAAACCAGGGGGTCCCCGACCTTTTGCTGGGCGCCCGTGGCCCAAAGCCAACAGCTCAGAGGCCCTTTAAGAGGGACCTATTTCATCCAATGCTAGAATCAGCACTTTGTCGAATCTATTAGATATTTAGGTATACTTATCCTCCTTATGAACTAAGGATAATTGTACCTTGTTTATATTTCAATAATAGCAAGATTGTAAATGTTATTATATATTCTGAAATATAATATTACTGAATTTGGGCCAGTGTACTTTTGTATACTATATCTCTGGCCTACTATATAGGATAGTCTAATAACGTCCCACCTCCTGGGAGGCAATATACAGAGTTCTTGCATATATATTCACGATAGCGCTAAGTGGTGGGGACCTAGTTTACCGACACTTGACTACATGAAATTATTGTGTACATTTTTTTACAGGTCTCGAGCGAGAAGGGTACCTATATATAGGTTGAGGTCCTTAACTTGTGGATTTGGTAGGAGCAAGACACAGACGGGGTGTAAATTAATTGATCCACCATGTTTCAAGAGATTCATGTGCATTGATGCCTTGGTTACACTGTATAGACAGACTATATAACTCTTTGGCAGAGTTTTGCCAACATATTATAATAAATGACTGCATTTGTTTGGGTGTACTTGTTCCACGACAAAGACATATTTATATCTATTACAATGTATTTTCGAAAAGTACTCGCGTTTCAAAATAGCTTCACCTTTTCGCAAGGCCTGTTTCCCATTTTTATTGTGCAAAGCAAACCGTATCACAATGCTATAATTTTGTATAAATTGATAACTAGAGGGTCATGCCCTAGACGTGACCGCCGAAGTTATACTAGTTAGAACCGTTCGTGCAAACCATTAAGTCACTGTTTATTAAAAACCTTATGTCGTGGGTACATTACATTCCACGGTGGGTACATTTGTTAAACGTATAGTATCAAACTATGATGAATAATGATAAGTGAATTAAGTGATAACAATATTTGGTCCGTGCATAGAAGCGCGTGCCCTTGAGATTAGGGCATGGGTAGTTTAAAATAAACTTAATCTGTGCATAGGAGCACTTACGATCAAGGTGGTTCAAATCTTCAAGGGTCACAAGACAGACATAAAGGTGTAAAATAAATCATTCATAAACGCCCCGTTAGGTCAGTTTTGTATATTTTTATTTCTAACATGCTTGTGCAGCACATGACAATTTTCCTATACCATGCCAGTCAGGAATATAACAATTAAATAGGTAACCTTGGTTATATCGTGTACCTCATAGGTAGGTACTCTTAAACATGTTAACTGAAAAACTAGTGCTCTCGAGGCAAATATAATTTATATTAATTTCTAGTCTGCCATAGCAGGCATAGACTTCAAAGATTTTTAGATATTCATAGGGCCGCTAAACGGAACCCTTTGTACACCTTGAGCAGACTCTTTGTGCTCTTGTAATTTTATTTTCACACCATGAGTGATATTAAACATAGCTTATTTCAGAATTGAACCGTAAGCTATGTCGTGTCGTGAGCTTAAGTGAGCCTGATTTAATTAGAGTCCACAGAGTAGTTATCTGGACATTGGACGATTGACCACACCTTATTCTAATTATCAATATTGTGCCTGGGCTTGTGGTAGAATTTAGGTGACTAAATCTCTTAGTATTATCTATGCCACCCACATTATGAGGCTTAGCGTCTCCAGACCACAATTTTAAAAGTATAAGGGTGCAAAGATTTTTTCATCTTTAAAATAAAAATAAGTCGAGATAGGCCTGGAATCTTATGTTATTTTATACCTATTATATTATAATTTTAGAAATGTTCATTAGTCCAATTTTGGGTTTAGCCAATAGGGTGTTCGGGACCCTTAAAAAAGATTGGTAAACAAAAATGAAAACTCGAATAACGAAGCCTTGCCTATTTCGACTGATTTTTACCCAGAACATTATTTTGTTAGAACCCTTTTACTTTCTCTAAGAGGAGGTATTTACATATTCTTTTTTTTTTTTTTTATATTTATAATTGTGGTCTAGCCTGTGTTATTACCATATCATTTAAATTTCTGACATGCCTTGCGCAGGCTTACATAGGTTGTAATATCATCATCAATAACTTGACATCAGTTTGTAAATGAATCAAAGATTCTTTGGCACACCTTACGCAGGTGGAAACATGGCAGCCTTGCGCAGGCTTAGATAGGTACACACCATATTGGTTTCATCACAAATAACTTGACGTTAGTTTGTGACTGAATAACAGATTCTCTTAGGCACACCTTACGCAGGTGGAACCATAACAGACATAGGCTTAAGAATATCATTCAAATGAAGTTTATGGGTAATATTCCCTTAGTTGCGAGTTCCTCGCTCGACAAGGGGAAACGATTTACTTTAATAGGCACTTTTAGAAAGTGTCATTCACGGTGACGCGCAGATTTGCCATAACTAAACTTTAACTCTACAGTTAGCGAATATAATTTGACAATATGAATGAAGCAAACCATGCGTCTTCGTCAATGAATCAATCTAAAGATTCCCATATCGTTAATGCCCTTTCAAGTCACAGGCTTCCGATTTTATTTAAAACGTTTACAAGTGTAGGTACTATTTATGTAGGTAGGTAGGTAGGCTTAAAGATTGACCCTCTTGTATGTAGTTACATATAGAATAATGAAGTTATTCAAATCCAAAATAATACAAGCACATATGCATAGCAACTACATGCAAGAGTTCTTTTCTTTAACCTTTTAAACTGTTAGTAAGTACCTGTTATTTATTTAAAAAGATACCTATCTACCTACATTTTAACCATTTTTTTTTTTTTTCAAAATCAAAGATCTAGTTGGAGAGATATAAGTTGGTAGATAAGGAGCGAAATACTTAAGGATTTCCATGACATTCTTGCGCAGAGCCATGCTAATCTCTCTCTTTGTCTAGTCAGATTTAAGTTTACGTACTGCCGAAGTACTCACTTTCCACAAAAATAAATGCAATGCTTGCGATGTAGGTTTGTTCGTTACCTTGTGTCCCTCAGAGCGGAAATAGAAGCCCCGCGAAGCGGGGCTTCGTCGACTCCCAAGCGGGTACACGTTATTTATCAGCAAGTTTATTACCAAAAAATTCATTTTGCAATATTATATTTAACCCGGAACGGGATAAAACGACAAGTTGCTGATGGATACTTGGATAGATAAAACCTACACGTCTATAAGCTTCTATCTGAATACTTAGTTCTACGTAACACGTATTAACTATCCGATCCTTTCGTATTCGAAAACACAAATCACTTAAAAACTGAAGGGTATGCCTCCACACATCACCATTTAAGTGTTATAATTTCAACCGTTACTATAGACACACAAAGATTTAAGTAAACTAATAAGACTCAGAAGAGACTTAATGTAGGTATAAAATTAATTAAATTCTAATGGTGACAAGTGCACGCTTTACCAGCTCGATGTGTTTTCTAACATTATGTGTTTTAGTATTTTCATTAGCATAGCCACGATGCGCGCAGGCAGCCTTTGAAAACTTACACATTATTATTCCGGATCGTTTTTATTTGCTAGATAGTTTAAAGGACACAAAATTTAAATATTTATTTCGAACGGCAAAAGCCGTTAGAAACTGTTTTTCAATATAGTCAGCTAAACTGGGGTACAAATTCAAAAACTCACCAGCAGTTTAGCTTCACGACCTTCCAGATGGAAAAACAGCAAGCCAATGTGTTGGAAATTTGTTTTTGCGACAACCGCCAAAAAGAAAACTGCTGTGTGGTGGGAGTGTGGGAGAGAGAGGGACGTATATGCTAGAAAAGGACAATACGACCGACAACAGGGTTGCCATTCTCAATATTATTATTAGGTTCCGAATAGCGGTACAGTTGTTTAATGCACTATCTATGAGAGGTAGTCTTTACCGACATGATATTTTATTGGCGACATTACGGAAATGGGAGATAAAACATATTAGCGCCCTTTTTACGCGCTGGTGCTTGTTTTATAAAGCGTCCGATTTCGCGCGACGATGGGGCCATTTGGGAGAAGTTTTCTCGATCGCTCCTGTAATGGTTACAACGGGTTTTATAGTACGATGATGGTGAAGTAATATGTTTTTCACCACACCAACTGGTAAAGGCTCTCTTGACTGTTCTACTTCAAGTGCAATTTTTGAGTTGTTTTCTTATGTTTGCTAATTGAATTTACTTTAAAATGATGAGTTTGAATGATAAATATTTAATAACATTTATTTGGATTTGATTTAGTTTGATATATTACACTTAATATTTTCTTCGGGTTGTGGTGTCGTGAAAAATTTTCTGTTTCACTCGGAGGCAAAGTTGTTGTTTAACCCTCGTGCTTTGAAACCCTAATAGCAACGCTCAAGATTCCATTTTTCGAATCACTCGCTACGCTCGTGGTTCAATTTTGGAGTCTTTCACTTGCTCGGGTATCAATATTACCACGAGCGGTTAAACAACAACTCTGCCCTCTTGTAAAACGAATAACTATGTATTTACGGTCTGTAAAAGCTGATCGAGATTGCCTTTTTAAGGTCTTCGATAATTAATGGACTTCAAATGATCCCATCGTTATTAAATTTTTTTTAATTAATATTTGTTAAGTACCTCACTTACTGGACGATTTAGCTGTATTTCCTGAATTTCGATGACAATGCAGTTATTATGCTAACATGACTCTGATCTGCTAATGCAGTCGGCAAAGTGGCAAACAAATGATAGAAAAACACAAGCATATACTCATGTAGGTACACAGAGTTTACAGTCATTAAACCTCCATTCACCATTAAATTCCATCAAATCTACCACTGTGTTGCCAGTGAAATGAAACGTTTTATTAATAGTAAATATATTATCAGCGGAAGAATGCACATAAGTAAATAATTTACTATTAATTTTAAATACAATATTTAAATGCTTATTTTAAATAATCAGTGTTCTAAAAAAAGCTGTTCCATTAATTAATATTGAATTATAACTATTTTGAGGTAGAAAAGTTCGTATTGAATTGGTAACACTTCAGGTCTAAACAACATTTGGTATTCCGTTTTAATACAATAACATTATCGTCTTACGATGTGCGTATATTTTTATACCTTAAAACGTAAATTCGAAAACGACAAGTACAGGATAGTGTAAAACAGCCTTATGGGTACCATGATGGATTTATGGCGGCCATGACACTTACTTGTCAAGTCAAGTTGTCACTTCATTCGGCATGACGTCTGTTTTGAGCGCTCGAATGTTTTCCTATCTCGTCGTGGTGATTTCCTTTGTTAAGTTTTTGTTTCTTGTTAAGTTTTTCGTTAAGTTTGTGCTGTTTCTTTTTGTTGATACTAATACTGTGTTAAGTTTGTACCGCGAACGTGAGTTTTGCTTTTACGAAAGCAAAATGGAACCTGTGGCAGGTCCCTCTCACATGAAGGAGAATATTTTTCTTTCCCCTATAAATATTTACTATATAAATAAAAAAATATCTAAGAGTCGAAATATAGGCGACACATTTAATGAAAGCCCTGTATTAATGTCGTTGGCTGCCTTTCAGTAAAGGTATAAAAAATGGAGTCTATATTTTGACGTAGCTTCCATATTCCATACAACAAGGGATTTTATTAAGTACGTTTTTTACCTTCAGTTAGATAATTATATTTTATATTATCACAAAAAGGTTGGTGACATCTGATCCGTCATACTGACGTTGACAGATGTCATTGTGACAGTGACAGTTCTTGGTAGATTTGATGAAATTTAATGGTGAATGGAGGTTTACAAAGTTTTTCCTTTTGGTAATTCATATTTTTCTACTGAGATACAAGATTTTCCTAGTTTAGGTAGAAGTCATTGGAAAAAAATACTTTATAAGATATTCATAACCTAATGTTAAATGTGTGACTATGTTTTTCTAAATAAAGTATAATAATAAAGAATAAGCCCTGACCACCGGTAGCTTGGGCCGTGCCCCGCTGCTGGCGGCACCCTAGGTAGGTTTTTTATAATGAGTTTATATGTATTTTTTATTGTTTTGTAAGTGTTTTTATATTTTACTTTTATATTCATATTATAATAACCCTAGCCTAAGAAAAATGATGAATAAAATCAAGAATAATAAAAATCTCGAGAAGTAGCAATAAAAGTGTGTGTCACAAACAATATTTTTGACAGTTAGGTATTTGATGTCTTTCTCATAACCGCGTGTAAGCGTCTATGTGTGTTCCCAACCCTAAAAAAACATTTTAAATGATGTCTGCTGGGTACGTAAAAAACCCGTGCGGGATCAGAACGCAATCGCGCGAAGTGCGAGCGAGCGGGGGGTTTACAAAGCAAAGGCGCTAACAAAGTTGCTCATTACCTAAAAGCCTGCTGCGGCCGCTTTGTTCTGGAATTAATGACGCGTTTGTCCGATTGAAGCTTTGTTAGAGACATACTACTATTTACTATGCTTCATGCATAGCGTAGGCGCTATGCATACAGCGGCGTTATTTTGTTATTTTTAGGGTTCCGTACCTAAAGGGTAAAAACGGGACCCTATTACTAAGACTCCGCTGTCCGTTTCTCCGTTTGCCCGTCTGTCTGTCCATCGGTCTGTCACCAGGCTGTATCTCATGAACCGTGATAGCTAGATAGAAATTTTCACAGGTGATGTATTTCTGTTGCTATAACAACAGGTACTAAAAACAAAATCAAATAAATATTTAAGTGGGGGGCTCCCATACAACAAACGTGATTTTTTGCCGTTTTTTGCGTAATGGTACGGAACCCTCCGTGCGCGAGTTCGACTCGCATTTATCCGGTTTTTAGTATTTGTTCGGCAATAAAACACACACATTCTTTGAAAATTTCAACTGTCCAGCTATCACGGTTCATGAGATACAGCCTGGTGACAGACAGACAGATGGACAGACGAAGTGTGGAGTCTTAGTATTAGGGTCCCGTTTTTACCCTTTTGGGTAAGGAGCCCTAACAAGCTCGAAAATTAAGCGCTACAGATTTTGCAAAAGGCGTGGATGCCATAACAAACTTTCACAATATTGGCCTCAAGCGAGTGAAAGGGCTTTGAGCGTATTGTTTGACACAAATGGGTATTTATCTGACACTTTGACTGTTCAATTAAATATAATGCTCAAGTTGGCAGAGACAATTAATTGTTGCTCAGATGTTGGAAAATTGATGTTTTGTTTTCATTACAGCCATTTGTCGACAAGGATACATTCAATTTTGTTACAAACGTGGAGATGGCGGAGAGTTAAGTCGTAAGTAAAATTCTTTATCTTTAAAAGCTTCCCAACAATATCATCTTTCTTAAAAAAAAATGGCTCCTTACTTTTACGATGATTTCGCCTATGTCAAACGTGTGCACGTAGCCCCTATAGTTTAAATTTCATTCGATAGCGTGACGAGCGTTCGCGTTTGCGTTATGTATGTTTTTGTATGGGATTTTGAACAGCGCGCTAAGCGGGATGTTTTGGGAACCTAAAATCCCAAACAAAATGACACTTAACGCATACTAGGGATAAGGTGCAAATCATGTGCAAATATTCGCTGTCAAAGGGTAAGTCTAGGTAGCTCAGTCGGTGGCTCAGTCAGGCGGCGGCCTGGTATCCCAGGGCTATAACCGCAAAAATCGAAGTTCGCAAATTGCGGGCATTTTTCTCTGTCACTCTTATTAAGCCTTCATAGGAGTAAAAGAGAAAGATCCCCGCAATTTGCGAATTTCGGTTTTCGCGGTAGCCCCTCAGAGTCGCGAGTTTGAGTCTCTCCCGAGGCAGTGAGGTTTTCCACTCTGGCTTTATTACTAAACTAGTACTTATCGTTTGCAGACGTTTCTGCTTAATACAAAATAAAGATTTATTACAACACTATTAAATAAATATAAAACATTAAATTAGCTTAAAAATAATAATACAAACTATCTCTAAACTAAATAAACTTAAAATAAAAAGCCTATAAATAAAAAACGTCCCCCAAGTCACTGCCGATGGGCAGTGTGCCCAGAAGGCTGGCCGCATTGCCACGTTGTATGGCAATACTAACGCGTTGAGCAAAATACTGGCCAGCCCTCTGGTCCCCTGCGGCATCTATAGGTAAGGCTCTCCGCTAAGGCCCTGTATATACGGCGCGCGCTTGGCCCCCACGGCCCCAGCGTTACATACAAAATTAAATTGTTACAGTTACATCACATATAATCGCCTTAAACGGTCATATCTTGCTAAACCACTATTCTTCAATAGATCACACCCGTCATAACCTGACAAAGTACGGCGTCGTCAAACTAAGTCCAAAAGACATCCGCGTAAGCTCCAATAAGCGTATCACGTCAATCCTTCCATGCTCTGAGGGCTTACCGTGGACGTGTCGCCTCCCTGTCACACTTACCAACGAATTTACAAGTGCGACAGAGAGGCAACACGTTGAACGTGGTTCGCGGTAGGCCCTCTGAGATCCTTCCTCAAATCATACTTGGAGGCACATTCGAACCAAAGAAAAATGTCAAACTGATATCATCAGCTTGTTATAATATTTTTCCTTGCATCCTGTTCGTGACTTCGTATTTTAAGTGTGTTAGTACTGGCTTGCATTCTCCGACCTCCATCGGTAGGCGGGATTTTTTTCTGTCACTCTAATTACGCCTTCATTGGAGAAAAAGAGAAAGATCCCCGCAATTTGCTAATTTCTGTTTTCGCGGTAGCCCCTCAGTAGGTAACTGAGGATCTCAGATGTAGTGCATAATTATTTTCCATCGTACTTTCACGACGTAACGTACGAACGTGTCTTGCTATTTTAAGAGAGAAAAGAAAAAAAGAAAATATTTTATTTGCCGACAGTCAGTCATTCTCGGTACAAAAAGTACTTTCTGAGGTTGACTGAAGTAGCATGACCTGACATAGGAATCCGCGGGGCAAATTGTCAATTAAGACTTTATGTTTGGCACTTATGATACAAGGTTAAATGGGACTGGGCCGGACACATCTGCCGTATGCCAAACGACTTGTGGGCCAAGAAAACTACCGAGTGGACACCAAAGTCTTTCGGAAAGATTGGCCTAAGAGCCCCCCCACATCTGGCGTCTTTCCAGCGTCGGCGTCTGTCGGCGTCTGGTCAGCGCTATGGAAAATGACGTCGCTGCGCAGTTGCGTCGACGCTGCGTCGACGTTGCGTCGAGCAGCGGCCATAGAATTGTAGACGCCGACGCTCGAAAGACGCCAGATGTGGGGGGGGGCCTAATACTGCCATAGAACGAGATGTGTGGAAGAAAGAGAGGGAGGCTTTTGGGACACAACAGGCTGACAAATAATAATAAATAATAACGTATGATACTATTTACAACAAAATTTAGGCTGTTTTTAAACGATTAGGCAATTAAAAACGAATTTTTAACTATTTTGTTATAATTAGTCCCATAAGTGCACAAACATAAATTGACAATTTGCCCCGCGGAGTCCTATGTCTGAGCATGGGGTACCTAATGATTCTCCGAGAAACTTTTAGCAGATCATCGATTCGCCGACAACGATTCGCCGAACATCGTTTCGCAGAGTCATTTATTTGTCAATGTAACTTTTGGTCGACTAACGTTACGTAGACTCTTGGTTCACATACCGTCCAGTTCGCTTCTGTGTAAATTAGCAGTAACTATTATTGGACGATTTCCATTTAGCAGAGTAACCGTTACGTTTAAGACTGCATCGAGCAAAATCAGCGAAAAAGGCAGTCACCGTTTAGTCGCTAGCGTTCACATCTCTTGATAAAAAAAATTATAATAAATGTCATTATTATCCCAAAGAGTGTGTTTACAACGAATCACCCTTGAAAATCTGAAATATTTTACAATATAATAAATACACTTATGCAAAGTTGTACCTAAAACGAGATGAACGAGTGTCAGCGTTTAGTAAAATTTGTATAAAAAAATCGATGCTCATGCTATAAAATCGAGTGATTTCGAAAGCCAGATAACTGGACTACAACGAATCAGGCTTTTCCTATTTTTCCTCTTAAAGGCTACAGAGAAATTCAATCGTAAACGTAAACTTTCGTAAAATTTCCATACATCCGCCATATCTGTCAAATTCTCCTTTCAATCAGATGCCCGCTGGGCTTGGTTCAAAGCGGACGCGTACCAGGATCTCCCAGTTTGACAGTTTGAAATTCATATCCGTATACGAATGATGATACCAGTGAAAAACTGTGTTCAAAATAAATAGGGTAAATAAATAACGTCACACGGAGATCTAGAGTCATTAAAATTTCGATATCTTTTTATTCACAAGTCATAATACTTAAAAAATATAACAAATTATTTAATAAAATATATGAATACAACCAAATCAGTGTAATTAGCTTCTTCCTAATTCACTTAAAATGAAAAAAGTTTGAAGATTTGTTATTTCTTATTGGAATAAATTTTCATTGTGCTGGTATTCATGTTACGTCATTTTAAAAACATATATGACATAATGTCAATATACTAGATAAACAATTTATCAACAAAATTTTTCACATTTTAGCCTAAGCAATATAAATTATTAAAATTTTATTTATGAAGACGGAGCAATGTTGTTCACATAATTTCAGCAATAAAATTCTTAGTTTCAACTAGTTCTGTTGCTATTCTAAGAGCTATCACGAGCTCTGAAAGTTAATTCAATGATATATCATCAAGAAATTGAAATCAAGACTCGACCTGCAGTCTCAGCGAGTTTTTGTGGCTATATTATCAGTTGAAAGAACGATATTTAAAGCCAATACCAGCAGTGGTCTGTTTTACGAGTACCTATATTGGTTTCATGTGACGATGTTTATATAAATGTATCTATCAAACAACAACGTGCTTTTATTTCATTGATATTCGGTGCAAAACGATAACTCAGTAACGAAATTAAATTATGAGAAATGCCTTTGGTTTTTTTCAGTGAACGTTTATATTTATGAGGTCGTTTATAGGTAAGGTCTTATGTCTTATCAGCGTGGCTTTGGCCTTTGGACATTTTTGTAATGCTTTGTAATAAGGTAGGTGAGGTATCTACTTATATCCCTAATTGTAATAACCTTTTTTGAAATGAATTACAATTTAATTATTTAAATAAAAAAGTGGTCCACAATAATATACATCCGTTCGGTCCGCTAAAATAATATAAGTGCCCTTCATAATATTAAGTAGGTATATTTAAGATTAACAATCAGTAAACATCATTAATTACAAATGTAGGCCGATTTTAATTTAATTACAAATTGGGTGAGATATTTCCGACATAAAACCTAAAGGTAAAAGTACAATTTGCTAAGTAAACTGTCAATCTACATTAATTATTATATTTATTATAATAGATAGACTCTTAGAGGTCAGCTTACTGAAGATTATGAACAACATATAGGTACTTTCTAAATAAAATACAATTTGTTTTTCCATGACTCATGTAGGCCTTATTTTACTAGACCATTTAAATTAAAGATGAAATTAATTCATGATAAAAGGTAATAAGGCCCGGTAATATTCTCTGTTATTCTTGAACTTGTACTATGACTCAGACACTGACACTGACAGTGCAAGTAACAAGGCCCGGTTCCGAACCAACATGGTATGGTGTGATCCTCCACAGCCGGACCACCTCGTCCGATTGCGCTCAGTTTTTAATGGCGAAATGTACCTCTAATGTACTTCATGTACCTCGTCGGAAATTGAACGTACCTCTGTAGTTTGGCAGATATATGCGTTTAAAAGGGGTCCGGCTGGGGAGTAAAATCTGCAGCCGGACCACGCCTGGATCCGATCATATCTGTTATTTTGAGATATAATTTAAATATCAGATGAATGTACCAGTTACGTACCTCCGAAGAAATTGTTTTTTTATTTAAAAAATGGTCTCATAAATGAATTTTCATACATTTCATTTTTTGAGTATACGCGTAAGCGCCTGTCAAAAAATAATAGCAACATAGTAGAAAACAAATGTATTCAATTCGGGCAAGTCGTCTAACGCGTCAACTAGATACAAATGTGGGTGGTTATAGGGAGTGTTTTAAACTGACACGAGTTTAGTCAGTAGTCTTTGTAGCGTTAGGTATCTAGGGCAGAAATGAGCAATAAGGCTTAGGCTACAAAATGCACAGTGGTTTTATTTGGGCTTATATAACGTGGGTCGTTGGCCTAACGTGGTGGCGGCACTTGGATCGGTGTGTAGCTGGGCGTTACTGTCCTGGCGTTCTTGGCGTGGCTCGTAGTGGCAACCCGGCGTTTAGCGCTGAGCACTGGCAGCGAGAGGAGCACAGACGCAGAGGTTGGACTAGCAATTAGCCCGTAGGGTAGACCCTGGAATTTTATTCCACTGTGTTAAGGCTACGCAGTAAAATCAGTTCCATGGAGCGTTCCGCCTTATTTATAATGCTCATGTCTTGACAGCATACGACATTCTGGTGGCTATATATCTAAGTTCAGTTTGTCTGTGGCGGTCGGTACATGGAATTCAGAACGGAGATAAATAAGGCTTAGGAACATAAGCGTAAGGTTGCAATTGGCAAGGTGCGATATTATGGAAGCTAGGACATTTATATCTAGTTATTATCTTACGCATGACCATTACGAATGAAGTTACTTAGGCTAAGAATATAATTTACATCCATGGTACATTAGCATTCAAAATCAGAGTCCGCCATTTGGCGTAGCGTAAAGCATTAGGCTGTATAATATAGTAGCAAGCTACGGAACAGAGAAAAACTTAAAACTAGAAGAGGTATTTATGTGTTCAAACTTACCCAAAGCGGGGGAAAAACAGATACACTCGATTATATTCGGAAACTTAGTGGCACGGCAGTGGAAGAGCACTTGTTCCCTATTAAATTATTTAATATTCGACATCGCGAGACAAGGCCGCGGCCGCAAGAGCGACATGCGTACAGCGCTGCAGTCAGATCTTCAATGCCCGGCTGTGGCGGACCGTTATAACATGGCGCCGGCTATCGCGTAAACAAGTTAGTAGCCGGGATTGGGAAAGTCGATAATATCGACCACATCGACATCGATACTTATCGGTTGTTAAGATTTATTTATTTATTTAGCTAAGAAAATAAATTAACGCTACAGTTACCCCGCTCCCTTGGGAAGGATTTTTGCTCACCTGACTAACTTAAAAAAAAAAAATCCGATTTACTAACTACAATTTTTATATATCTACTTAAATTCTACTGGCTAAACTAAGATGAATTGGCATTATCTTGAGCGCCTTACTAGTTTAAGGTCCTTAATATGCCAAGTACCCAAATCTTTGCCGGACATATCTTGCAAGTCATAGACTAGAGGGGACCTCTTATGTACTATTCTGCATTCTAAGAATTTAGGTGCTAACTTCTTACTGAAATACTGATCTTTGTCACTTTGGTAGTAGGTTTTTCTCCAAACTATGTCATTGACGTTGAATTCAGTTGGTAGTCGCCTGAGGTTGTAGCGGGAGGTATTTTTAGCATGAGCTTGCCAAAGACGAGTTTGGACCTCATCAAATATATTTGCCATTTGACCAATATTTTCAGCATAGATACTGCGTGGTAGAAAAATAATCTCGTTAGGCAGATCGTTATCTACGTAGTGCGAGCCGCATGTTACCAATTCTCGTGCGTAGACAAGGAAAGACGGCGTGTAATTTGTTACTTCGCTTCTTGAATTATTAATAGCAAAAGTTATTTTTGGTAGATTAACGTCCCAAGTCCTATGGTCGTTTTCTATAAAAGTCGAAATACACGTTATAAGGGTTCGATTATGACGCTCGACAGTATTTACTTGAGGAGTGTAACGAGGGGTAAAGAAAACGTTGGGTACTTTGTACTTCTTAAAAAATGAGTCTAAATTTTTACTTATAAACTGACTCCCGTTATCTAAAAAAATCGTCTGGGGAACTCCATGAACAAGAAATACTGAGTCCTCTAAATGTTTGATTACCGCCTCCGCATTCGCTCGTCGTAGTGGGAACGCGAAGCAATACTTCGTAAAACAGCACACTACTACGAGTAGAAATGTGTTCTGTTTCCTACTTGAAGGAAGAGGACCAATAAAATCAATTGATAACATTTGGAAGGGTCGTGAGCACTGTTTAGGTCTGCCCATGACCCCTAACGTAGTATGGTTCGGTAGCTTATGTGCCAGGCACACAGAACAGCTAGAAACAATCCTAACTACATCAGAATGCATACCGGGCCAGAAATACCGCAGAGCCAGACGGTGGTAAGTTTTGTGGATGCCCAAGTGACCAGCAGTTGGAGTAGCATGGTTATCTATGATAATTTGCTCACGCATCTCGCGAGGAACGACCTCCTTCCAAGCAAACTCCGACGTTAGTGCACACTTATTCTTAGAAAGTCTGTAAAGAACATTGTTATTGATAGTGAAGTTAGGGAGACTGGAAGGAGACGTGCGACATGTATTATATTTGTTTATATACCACGGATCAGCCGTACGCGAGATAGAATCAGTAGTTGTAATGGAAGCTATGGGTAGAGCGCGAGAAAGGGCATCAGGTATGATATTATCCACACCCCGACGGTGTTTTATATTAAAGTTAAAGGTAGAAAATCGTATGCCCCAACGAGCTAACCTACCGGTTGGGTTGTTGAGTGACAGAAACCATTTTAAGGCGGCATGGTCCGTGTATACAGTAAAGGTCCGACCGTTGTCTAAATAACAACGCCAGTGTTCCAAAGCGACTAGGACGGCCAAGGTTTCTCTTTCGGTAATGCTGTAGTTACGCTCTGCACCCGTTAAGGATTTACTCATGTATGCTATGGGGTGTTCATGACCGTTAATTGTTTGACACAGCATAGCACCGATGCCGTAATTACTCGCATCAGAATGAACCGCGAATGGAAGATCGTAATGAGGGCACGCCAGGACCGGACAAGAAGTTAGTTTTTTTTTAAGCTCCTCGAAAGCATCGTTAGCTTCTTTAGTCCAAACAAAGGGGGGGGCACCTTTTTTACCTGAGGTTAATCTATTTAAGGGACCAGCGATGGTACTGAAGTTCGGAACAAATCGTCGATACCATGAAGCGGTACCCAAGAAACTCTTTGTATCCTTCTTTGTAGTTGGTGTAGGATAATTTCGAATTGCCTCTACTTTCTCAGGATCTGTGCGTAACCCCTCGGAGTCGACTACGTACCCGAGATATTTTAGACTTTCCCTAAAAAACTGTGTCTTCTCAAAATTAATAGTCAAGTTAGCTTGTTGAAGCCTTTCTAAGACACGTGACAATAAGGAAACATGACTTTCAAAACTGTTACTTACGCAAATAATATCGTCTAAGTAACAGAAGACTCTGAGTTCAAATTCCGGACCAAATAACTTATCGACCAGCCGCTGCTGAGTAGCAGGGGCATTAGTGAGGCCAAAAGCCATTGTTTTAAAACAAAAAGTTCCCCGATTAGGTACAAAAAAAGCAGTTTTGCAACGGTCTTCCGCGGCTATAGGAATTTGCCAGAAGCTTTTAGACAAATCGATGCTCGTTAAGTATTTCGCATCTCTAAGATTGTCTAAGATCTCTGACATATACGGAAGACTGTACACGTCCTTAACTGTTACTGAATTAAGTTTCCGGCTATCAAGACAAAACCTTGGTTTTCCATTTTTTTTGTTAACTACTAGTACCGGGGATGACCACGAACTTTCACAGGGTTCTATCACATCTAGTTGTAGCATTTCGTCCACCTGTTCATTAATAATTCTACTCTTTTCCGGTGACATACGGTAGTAACGCTGTCTAATAGGGGACGCATTACCTGTATTTATGTTATGTTGAATCATCGAGGTTCGACCTAATCCCTTTTCCTCATAAGATATAGCTTTAAAATTCTTAATTATATCATCGACGACCGAGCGCTGATTGGAATTTAAATTTTGGTAGGATGTAATGTGATTAGCATCTTTTGGGTTAGTCTGATCTGAATCGGAAGTTTCATCTATATTTAGGGAGGCAATGTATTTAGGACACAAGTTGAACTTTCGCCAAAAATCCAAACCCAAGATAAGGTGCGTTGTTACCACTGGAGAGATATATGCTTTAAGGATATGATTCTGTCCTTCAAAGGCTACAGGTAGATTTATATAACCAATACTTGGTAACCTATTCCCGCCCGCTGCTTCCATGTTACCTTTGTCATCATTATGTATAGTAAAGTTTGAAAAGATAGGATCATTGTGAAAACCGTTACCAATTACCGTTACAGCGGCACCGGAATCCAGAAGTCCCGAGGTTTTATTATCTTGTATTTTTACATCAACAAAAACTCGGTTATCATGATTCATTGATTTTGATTGCAGAATTGAAGTTACTTTATAGACACGAAAGAAGTTCTTTATAAATTTTAACCAGTCCTTCCAGTCACTAGCGTCGGAGTAACTACAATTCTGCTCTATGCGTTTTTTTGTTGTTGTGCAGTAGACGATAAATGTTTCTGGCAGTCTGGACAGTCATGAAACTTAACCCCTGGATGACCACAACGAAAACAGACAATAACACGTTCTGCAGTGCAGTTCCTCAACGAGTGTGTGTCAACACGGCAGCGCGGACAAAACTTCGACCTGACATTAATAGCATATACAGGTGTAGCAGCAGCAACTGCATTGACAGGATTATTATTCCCGGTATTCGGCTTATTTGCGTAGGTAGCGAAGCGAGGCTTAAACTCATAATTTTTTGGGTAGGTTTGTCTCTGTAAAAATGGTTTATTTGTATTGTTTGTAGAAGTAGAGGCATGAGAATAAGCAAAATCCGGGGCTAGGGTCTCAGACGTTGCTTTGGGAGGTTCCTGATATTGCGCCATACGAGATTGAACATTCTCGTAGTTCTTACATACGGTTTGCAATTCTTCGACGTTTTTGATTTCCGGGCAAGAAGTGAGCACGTTGGCATAGCAAGGACGTATATTATGAAGTAATATTTGTAATTTTTCCTCTTCTGGTAGAGGTTTGTCAAGTTGTGAAAACATGCCTGACATTATGGAAAGGTAGATTGTAATATTTTCACGCGGGCCCTGAGTACGTGCCTTAATTTCATCACGAAAACGATAGTCGTAATTCGGAGTGCTGAAAGCCTCTTTAAGCCTAACACAGACGTCCTCCCATGAATCCACACTGTCCCTTATACTGCGAAACCAATGTAAGGCATCATCGGTGAATATCTCGGTTGCGAAAGATAAAATTTTGCTAGACGACAGCGATCTGGCTTTAATAAAATCAGACGCACTACGGATGAAGGATCGTACACACGTTTTACCATTAAATTTAAGCTTTGACAGTTCAGAGGTCAATGCACGTTCGCAATTTACAGTAATATGACCCGGAACATCGTCAGAACCCGAACCCGAAGCAACTGTATCAAACTTGTTTAAAGCTGATTTATATATACGTTTGGTACAGCTTAAGGCATTCATTGCACGCGGATAATGCGTCCGGCTGTAGTGAGCAATCAATCCGGTTTAAGCGGTGGAAAATGTGATTCATGGTATTTTTTGTTCGAGCTAAAAGATTCTTATCAAAATTATCGTTTAGAGATTTGATATTTTTAGCAATCTTAGACAAGCTTTCCTCCACTGCCGCTGTGTCTACCGTTGGATCAAATGGCGACACCAAAATGTCCTCAGAAGGATAAAGCCGCACAAGTTTCGTAATTTGCTTGCGTAAATCTAACACATTATCAGCTGCGGTTTCCCCTCTAATCTCTACTTCATACGCGAGCTCTGTCTTTTGCAGTGACATGAACTTTATATCCAATGCCATGATTGTAAGAGTATTTCATACAATGTTTGGGTAAATTTGTACACTTAAAAACAAGGTTATTCTAAACTACTCCGCTCTGTTACAAAGAATAGTGAAAGTGAAAGTAGTGACTTGTTTTTATTGTTAAAAGGTATGATAGAAAAGAAATAGCAAGTAAGTTGTAAGGACCCGAAAGATAAGAAAAGTAAGAGAAATGAAGATGGAAGATAATTTAGAAGAAAAGCTAACTACGAAAAGGCAAAATAAAAAGGACAACTTGTGTCTAGAGTGTCGTTACAAATTCTAGGTTTTATCGATATCGATAAGTACCGTGTCCACTCTCTAGACCCAAGTTGTTAAGCACAAATAAATTAAAAACAAGACTTCACAAAACAACACGCACACAAAACAAACTACTCAACGATCCAAAATACCACAAAAACCACCTTGATACCAGGTTGAAGGCGCCACTTGGATCGGTGTTGTAGCTGGGCGTTACTGTCCTGGCGTTCTTGGCGTGGCTCGTAGTGGCAACCCGGCGTTTAGCGCTGAGCACTGGCAGCGAGAGGAGCACAGACGCAGAGGTTGGACTAGCAATTAGCCCGTAGGGTAGACCCTGGAATTTTATTCCACTGTGTTAAGGCTACGCAGTAAAATCAGTTCCATGGAGCGTTCCGCCTTATTTATAATGCTCATGTCTTGACAGCATACGACATTCTGGTGGCTATATATCTAAGTTCAGTTTGTCTGTGGCGGTCGGTACATGGAATTCAGAACGGAGATAAATAAGGCTTAGGAACATAAGCGTAAGGTTGCAATTGGCAAGGTGCGATATTATGGAAGCTAGGACATTTATATCTAGTTATTATCTTACGCATGACCATTACGAATGAAGTTACTTAGGCTAAGAATATAATTTACATCCATGGTACATTAGCATTCAAAATCAGAGTCCGCCATTTGGCGTAGCGTAAAGCATTAGGCTGTATAATATAGTAGCAAGCTACGGAACAGAGAAAAACTTAAAACTAGAAGAGGTATTTATGTGTTCAAACTTACCCAAAGCGGGGGAAAAACAGATACACTCGATTATATTCGGAAACTTAGTGGCACGGCAGTGGAAGAGCACTTGTTCCCTATTAAATTATTTAATATTCGACATCGCGAGACAAGGCCGCGGCCGCAAGAGCGACATGCGTACAGCGCTGCAGTCAGATCTTCAATGCCCGGCTGTGGCGGACCGTTATAACATGGCGCCGGCTATCGCGTAAACAAGTTAGTAGCCGGGATTGGGAAAGTCGATAATATCGACCACATCGACATCGATACTTATCGGTTGTTAAGATTTATTTATTTATTTAGCTAAGAAAATAAATTAACGCTACATCTTTTTCATTAGCATAGTCTTTTTCATTTCATTTTAGTCATTTGCATAGTTTTTGTGTAATAAATTTTTGAAGATCGTGTTTTAGGCCCCCGGATTTTACGAAAAACGTTAATAACTTGCAAATTATTTTGTAAACTTTCCGTTGTTTAGTGCTATTGGATAAACCATTCAAAGACGCAAATTTAGTGGCAATTGTGACTTCTCTAGGTATATTGGTTATAAAGATATTAATGAATTTAATGTTTTTGGTTTTCATTTTTTTTCTTCCATATTCCGCCGTAGTAGGAGCCCATATTTGTATGACAGCTTCATTTATATGTCTTCTATCCACCCTATTTTTTACAAGACCTAATTCCGTGAAACATTCAAGTAATCATCGAAACACTATATCCGGGTTATCCGGCCGCTAGGGTTGGCACTTCGGTATTTTTATTTATACGCCATTTTCTTTGGGATATCTGGTTTCGACTTCATATGGAAGAAAATGTGATCCCACTGCTTCGAGAACTGATTTAGTAAGTACCTATCAGGCAAGTGAGAGTCGGGTTCGCACACGAAGGGTCTAAAAAAATTTTACCATGTCATACAGTGTACGATGACACGGGTCCTCAATGTGCAACTCCAACTCGTACTTGACCCTAACTTTATTTAATTTAATTTTTAAACATTTAATAATTGGAATTTAAATTTAGGGCAGTACGTTTCAATAGTGGCACTACTAATGACGGCAATACCGCGAGAACAGTTTTGTCTGACAAACATCGTGAAGCATTTGCAAACATCCTTGGCTTAGAGAAGTGGCTTCTGGACGATCCCCACACAGTTCTAGTTGTATTGTCGAGTGGTCTTCCAATAGACGCAGAGAAGTTTGGCAATTTTTGTAAAGAACTAGTCCAAAAATATGTCAATACTTACAAATGGTGTCCTATGACAGTCACCATACATAAAATTTTGGCCCATGGCGCTGCAATCATTCGAAACTCGTCTGTTCCAGTTGGTATGCTTTCCGAGCAAGCAGCAGAGTCACGGAACAAATATTGGCGTCACGATCGAGAACACCATACTCGGAAATCGGATAGGATAAAAACAATGTCTGATTTGTTTCACAGAGCACTAGTCTCATCAGATCCAGTAATTTCCGAACAACAGATGTCACAGAGAATAAAATATATTAAAAAACGTCCCCTACCATCTGCCGCAGTAGCTTTATTGAAAGCACCGCAATCACCACAGGCACAGGAATCTCAGGAGGAAACCCCAACACCAACATCCGAGTTCTGTCCAGACGACAGTTATTACGAGGTGCAAGATGGGGCAGAGAGCCTCGAAGTAGAAAATGATGACCCGACTAAAAACAGATATATACAGCAGTGTTTCACCTTACTGCATGGTAATGAGGTCCAAAAGTGTATACGTCTCTTTGTAGTTGATTGTCATACAGCTAACGACCAAAATGTAAATATTATCTACCCTAATTATAAAGAGGAAGAATTTGTAAGTTATCTATAGCTAATAAATTAGCAGCAGCAGCAGCAGTGGCAGCAGTGGGCGACTGAAGGCTAGAATGATGAATAAATTACTAAATCTTAAAAAAACTTATTATTTCATATGTGTAGGTTTTTATTAACATATTAAAGTTTGTTTTTACCACCCATAAAAGTGCTATACTGTGTATACAGCGTTAATATTATATCCGGCTGAACCCGGATATTGGTAGTGGCAGCCCTGACCGAAAATTTTAATTGGCTTTAAATTCAATCTTCCACGGAATTAGGTCTTGTAAAAAATAGTGTAGATAGAAGACGTATAAATGAAGCTGTCATACAAATATGGGCTCCTACTACGGCGGAACATGGAAGAAAAAAAATAAAAACCAAAAACAATAAATTCATTAATATATTTGTAACCAATATACCTAGAGATGTCACAATTGCCTCTAAATTTGCGTCTTCAAACGGTTTATCCAATAATACTAAACAACGGAAAGTTCATAAAACGATTTGCAATTTTTTTTAAGTTTTTCGTTATATCCGGGTGCCTAAAACACGATTTTCAAAAAATTATTACACAAAAACTACGCAAATTGGACACGCGGGAATTTTAGTCTCGCATTTGTAATGATCTAAACTTCAGTAATTTGCAATAAAATGAGGATGTCACTTTTTTGGCTTCTATAAAACACTGTGAGACCTACACTTTTTTTCCAACTTGATATACTTTTCTTATTTTTTGATATATCTGGTTAATCATTTTTTAACATTATGTAAAGGATATTCACAGTCATTTGGTATGTATTTTGGACTAATCCATTCAGCCATTTTCAATTTATAGCAGTTCGAAGTCAACTGTGGTTTGTGAAATTTTTGAACGTTTTCTAATAATTTGTTAGACCAAGTATTGAAAATGTTACAGTACGTTATATATTTGTACTGCCGACTTTATGACGTCACAGCAATTATCCCCACCAATTTCGCGCTTGTCATCTCATATATTTGGGTTCAAGGCATTACACTGAATGCATTGATACCATATTCACCCATATCCCGGACGACATGAGCGGAAATCGATTTCTAGAACACTTTTCTTTCGCTGGCCGGTCTACTATAAGAATGTCCGTATACTTAATATTTATTTATAAATTACGCACAAAGAGGCAAAGTAAATCACGTTTGTTGCATGGGAGCCCCACGTTAATATTTATTTTATTATTTTTTAGTATTTGTTGTTATAGCGGCAACATCTCTGCGAATTTCAACTGTGTACTGTAAAACGTTGTACAATACACGTGCGAAAAGGTAATTCGCAACTCGTGTCGGTTTAAAACACTCCCTATAACCACCCACATTTGTATCTAGTTGACGCGTTAGACGACTTGCCCGAATTGAATACATTTGTTTTCTACTATGTTGCTATTATTTTTTGACAGGCGCTTACGCGTATACTCAAAAAATGAAATGTATGAAAATTCATTTATGAGACCATTTTTTAAATAAAAAAACGATTTCTTCGGAGGTACGTAACTGGTACATTCATCTGATATTTAAATTATATCTCAAAATAACAGATATGATCGGATCCAGGCGTGGTCCGGCTGCAGAATTTACTCCCCAGCCGGACCCCTTTTAAACGCATATATCTGCCAAACTACAGAGGTACGTTCAATTTCCGACGAGGTACATGAAGTACATTAGAGGTACATTTCGCCATTAAAAACTGAGCGCAATCGGACGAGGTGGTCCGGCTGTGGAGGATCACACCATGGTATGGTTTTTTTATAAAACGTGTATTTTTCAAAAGCGCCGGAATATTATTATAACTATTTTGGTATATGAAGAAACATGAACAAATGAGAAATCTATATTGAATTGAATTGGTAATAATAACCTGATTATTTATAAAACTATTTCAGTTAAAATAAAGGTGGGCCTTATATGCCTCACCTAACCCTATTCGTTCACATTTAGATCCTATAGCTATATTTGGTCACTTTGGCCGTCACTATCTATTTGATACCGATTGTACTAACAATTAAAAGTACAGCTCATATGTACTTTTTCCTGTACTGAAACTTATAAGGTATGCCCACCAAATACGCTCATAAGAACGATATATTCGATAGATATAGGCTATGAACTATCTAATGATATACAGGGTGTAATCGTTAAGTGTAGCCAGGCTATAATTCCGTAAATATAACAGATATCAGAAAACTTCAAATTGATATCGAAAGTGCGTTACCCAATTAGTAAAATTACATTAATAACTTTTTTTAAATAAAAACAGAAATATCCCAGACATTAACTCTACTCTAAGACATTAACTCACAAACCCTCCCATACATTTAGTACGACGACTCACCCTTCAAAGAACGTTGGTGTCGTAAGAGACTGCTTGAGATTCATTATTTGCGATGATAAACTGTAATAAAATAATAAAACTACCGTTTATGAAATAATAGATTTATTATTTCATAAACGGTAGTTTTATTATTTTATTACAGTGAGGGGTGAGTCGTCGTACTAAATGTATGGGAAGGTTTGACGTTAATGTTTGGGATATTTCTGCTTTTATTTAAAAAAGTTATTAGGAATCATCCATTAATTACGTCACATTAATTTCTAGGTTTTTTGACCCCTCCCCCCCTCCTTGTCACACTTGGTCACATTTTGAAACTCCCTCCCGACCTGGTGTGACGTCACATTTTAGGTAATTTTGTTTTCAACGAAATGGGCAGTACTAACTCGGCATTATTTAAAAAAAAATATTTTTGGTATAATAAATATATATAATTTTATAACACAAAACCAATTAGGAACGAAAATTACCTACATACTTCCAAAACCTCATTATTTAAATGTACTGCGAATAAAAAAATATAAATTAATTTTCGGTTACTGATGAATAGTGTTACGTTATGGTAATAGTCTATGGTTTTAGTTTATGGTCGAATTGGGATTTTGAACTGGTTTAATAAAAGATGGCTACCAATAATGTGGTCTTATAATTTACTAACCTTTAAATAACAAATATGGTGTCAGAAGTGGGATACGAACCCACGCCCACATAAGTGGTGGTTTAGGAAAAATAATACTAAAGAACCAATTCAATTTCATGACATACCTAGACTACCATGGCTAAAGTTAGGCACTGATCTTTTTGAATTTAATAAACAATACTATCTGGTTGTTGTAGATTATTACAGTAAATTTTTTGAAGTTGCTCGATTAAATGACTTGTCTTCAAGGACTATCATCAATCATATTAAGTCTATGATAGCTAGACATGGTTGTCCTTTAGAGATTGTAAGTGACAATGGTCCACAGTATTCTTGTAAAGAGTTTAAAGAATTTGCGGATGCATATGGTTTTAAGCATATTACTTCGTCTCCTGACTACCCAAAGTCGAACGGTTTAGCGGAATCTTCGGTCAAAATTGTCAAATCTATACTAAAAAAATGTAAAGAGGATAACACAGATCCTTATATTGCGTTATTAAATTTCAGAAATAGTCCGAAGGAAAATAGCCCTTCTCCAGCTAATCTTTTGTTCAATCGGAACCTTAATGACCGTTGTCCTGTGTCTGCAAATTATTTAAAGCCTAAAATATATACTAGAAATTATTTCTTAGATAAAGAGTTGCAACATAAGGTTGAAAATCACTACAATAAAACTGCTAGGTCTCTAAGAGAATTAGAGATAGGTCAGGGTATCATGTTTAAGAAAAAGATGTCAGATGATCGCTGGCAAAAAGGAAGTGTTGTAAAGAAGGCTGACTTCCCTCGTTCTTATATTGTAAAGGATGAACAAGGTCGCCAATATAGGAGAAACAGACAACATTTGCGTAATATAAATGAATATGAGTCAACTAATTGTACTGAAAATGAGTCTGTTAATCCTAACTCTTATGTTATAAACTATGATAGTAATGATAGCGACTGTGAATCCTTTTATGAAGCAGAAGAAACTGATGATCAGGAGCTCATTGATACAAGTGAAGCGAGTCAAAGCTCTACTGGAATCAATGATACTCCGGAACCAAATCTTGACTTGTATAAGACGAGGTCTGGACGAATAGTCAAGGCTCCGTCGAGACTAATTGAATCTTAGTTATAGTTGTAGTTATAATACCTATATACTCTTTGAGTTATAATTCTGTGAAGGAGAGGAATGTTACGTTATGGTAATAGTCTATGGTTTTAGTTTATGGTCGAATTGGGATTTTGAACTGGTTTAATAAAAGATGGCTACCAATAATGTGGTCTTATAATTTACTAACCTTTAAATAACAAATAAATAGTGATGAAGTTAAAGTGACGTCACAGTGTTTGTGACTCCCCCTCCCCATGTCACAACATGTCACATTTTCTTGACCCCCTCCCCCCCAAAACGTGTGACGTAATTAATGGATGACCCCTTAATGTAATTTTACTCAGTGGGTAACGCACTTTCGATAACAATTTGAAGTTTTCTGATATCTGTTATATTTACGAAATTATAGCCTGGCTACACTTAACGATTACGCCCTGTATAAGTTACTTCGGGACGAGTCATGGTCATGGCCCAGAACCCATACTATCCGGGACACAGTTCTTTAATATTATGTGGGGCTAAAAAGGCCCTCTGTCAGTGCAGGTGACAAGGCCCGGTCCCGGGCCTTATTGAACGTATGAGATGGAATAGTAAATTTAAATATTTTAATATAGGTAATTATGAGTTTTTTGATTTCCCGATGAGTTTTAAGTAAGCATCACTTACTGACTTATAAAAGTATAAGCGTAGTACCTGCATTCTATTAGATGTTTTTAAAGCCTTATTATCAATAGAGCTTTAAAAATTAAGTTATAAGTAAAATATAATAAGCGTGTTTAGTTGTAAAAAATATGTTACAAGACCTATATATAACTAATGAAGGGATAATTTTAGATATAAGTAGTTCACTTCGAGTAGGTAAAAAAGACGATTTCTTATATCTTTAATAATAAAACTCCTAGTTTTAATTTGGTCTAGAGTATGTCATGTGGTTTGGTATGGGGCTCAATACATTCCACAACTCTTCTCTTTCCGCACAGACTCTATGTCTACAAACCGCATATACCTACCATCGCACACCACCACACTGTTAACTGACAGTTCGTAAACCTTATTACAAAAGGCATAAGGTCTACCGATGGACAGTTAAGAGCGTCGCCGTTTGTACCTATCTTAATACAAAAGTCAACAACGAAAATAAATAATTACCTAATACGTCACATACCTATGACATGACATGAACAAACAAGGAAAGCTATATATAAAAAGTGTTTTTTCTCTGTCTTCTCACAAAGGAAAGTTTGACAGTTTTAATTCCTCAAAGGAGGTGAGTAGTTAACACTAAACTCGAAACAGCACCTTTAAAAAACATTAGGGGTCACTGACCTGTCCCAGTAAATTGAGGTAGTGTGCGTGAGCTGCGTTTGTGCGTGAAATGGGGTAATTTGACAGAATCTGAAAATTTACCCTCCTCTACGCCCTCTTAAGCAATGTTTAGTCGAATAACGTTTCACATTTTACATATAAGTCGTTATTTTTGAAAAAAAGACTTTGCAAAAATAAAGGAAACCCACATCGAAAAGGATAAAATAAATTATTATCGGGACTCCCTCTGGTCGCATAACAACTTTTGTCATATTTTTAATTGTCATAACACTTTATGCATAAAATTGTAAGTCATAAAAATCTTTAGTCAGAATTATTCCTGAGCATAACTGGGTTTTTGTCATAAATGAGCTATGTCATAATTTTTATAGTCATTAATTTAATTCGCATAAAATTTTAAGTTATCTGCTTCATATCCATAAGTATTTTTCGTTCGAAGTATTGCAGTGCATAGTATTAATATAGACATACAAAATTAAGTCATATATTTAGTTGTCATAATGTGTTTTTCATAAATGTTACAAAGCATGAATAATAATTATATAAGGTTGTGAGGAACCATAAGAAGGAGAGGAGCGTCCAGTAGGAGAAACGGTTTTATAAAAGTAACTAATCATAGTAGGTAGGTTAGGTTCGTTAGGTTACTTTAGATGCCCGAAGGGCAAACCACGCAGAAATAGGAGCCCCGCGTGAGCGGGGCTCCGTCGAATTAAGTGTTTGGACGGAGATTAGGGGAAAAGCTTTTTAGAGGAGTTGTTGAGAGGCTAAAATTAGTTTCTTAAATTATTTAACCACTATGGTTAACCATTATGGTTGAAAATTATTATGCTACAAAATGTTATACGTAAAAACATTATAAGTATCGATAAATATGGTTTTAGCTGGTATGATATTTGATTCATTATAATCAAAATCTATATGCACAAAAAATATATGACAACTGCTGAGTATGTCATCAAACATTATGGCTAAAAAAGTATGACACAATATAATATGGCTATTCATTTGTATGCGCAATGATGATTATGACACAAGTTGTTATGCGCATCAAAGATATGACTTAAACTTATATGCAACCCAATATGGACCCATTATTATCCTTTTTTAAGTAAATTATGGTTCATAAAAATTGTTAAAATTATTATATTTATATGGTTTAGCTTTGCTTTTTTTCTATAGATTTTTGTTTCACAGAAAAAATACCAAGTATTTCAAATGGTTATGGTTCACCAAAAAATTAAAACATTGGTTCACGTAATTTCATTTCACAGAATCATGGACCTGTAGAAAAGTTACTTCTTATAAATACGGGTTTTACCAAAATTTAAGATACAGAATAGTCATTTCGTCGAATTTTATTTATTGAGTCGTTAATTTAACGCAATCTGCTCTTCTGGAAAAAAATATTTTTTTAGGGGTCGCAGTTCTAACCTAACCTAACCCACTTTTTCAGCAACGGTTCGTTTTCTTAGGGTTGCAGCTCTAAACTAACCTAAACTGGTTTTTTAGCAATTTCAATGAATACTACGAGTATGTGAAAGTTAATTTAGTAAAATAATAAATTAGAGAGAAGTTTTTCTAGTCAATATTAATGCCAAATGAACATTCGACCTATTGTGTTTCGACCAATGGTTTTTCGGGTAATTATGACAGATACTAAATGATTATTCTACGAATAGTAAATATGCGTATCAAAGTTCTGCTTATTGACTACTCTCGCAAACGACTATTATGCGTAATGAGATTCGGCGAATCGTTACTTTGCCAAACAACCCGTCGGCGAATCGTTGTCGGCGAAACAAAAATCGGCGTAATTTTTTTCGGAATATCAATAGGGCACCCTGAGCATGACAAATAGGAACGTTTCCGAGAAAATACGATGGAAAACAATTATGTACTACCTACATCTGTAGGTAAATACACTATGAGTCACAACAACATACAACAACAACAGTACAACACACAATAACACACAATACACAACACAACAACAACAACAACAACAACAGTTGTTGGTATACAATAACAGTTTTTTAAAATTCGAATACCACTCTTCAACGCTTTTATCACAAGTAGGTACATTGTAACTCCGAACCGCTTTCATAGTAGCAGGTTATGTAGAAAATGTAAGATTAAGTTTGAGTTCACGATCTTACGTTTATTCTAACTTTATGGCGGTTTAATTTAAAGGTTTGTGTTGAGAAACAACAATGTATTCTTAAAGTATAAAATAAACGAATGTTAAGGTACTTGGAGCTGTATCGTTTGGGCTTGTAGATCTCACCGTAATAACCCGTTTTTAGTGTAAGCGTGTGTATGTATCGTTAAACTACTTTTCCGTGCCTATCGCCTCAGAACTAGTCAGAACAATTAGTCAATAGTAGATTGTATAACAAGGGCATAAACCGATCCATTTTTATTCGACGCAATACAGTCGAGGACGCTTTATGCCTGAGTACACTCTACTTTTCACTTCAATTGTGAGTAAAATATACAAAAATATCCAATATTGTAGGTTATTATTTACCGTATTTATTCAAGACTAAAGAAAATTGTATTCGGGCCGGTCGGAGGCACGGGGCACGCTTACCCGGTTCTAGAATACCTACATAAACAAAGATTTACACTCAATACCGAAAAACAAGGAGCCGCAACGAGCCGTCTCTTCCTCCAATAAAAAAATATCTTCATTATTGGCGATACATTGTTTATTTGTTCGTAAAAAAGCGCGTTCACACGACACAGCTCGCGTGTGAAATTGCTTTATTTTGTCCCGAGGCGTAATGAGAGCAAGAAAATCATGGCAAATGAGGACATCCTGTACGTTAAGGACAAGTTTACCGTTTTGCGTCTCGAAAAATACAAAAACAACGAAGACCAACCTTAAAACTATAGTGGTAAGAGTTCTGAAGTATTTTATGAAGTGTTGAAGTAATGTGGGAAATGCGTGTGTTCGAAATTCGTGTGATTTTTCTTTGTTAGGTTCGAAAACGCGCGTGCGGTAATTCGGGGTGTTGTGTTAACATCTGGAATCTTGGGAGATTATCTCTGATTTTTGCCTCGATTGACAGCTAATTTAGGTGTAGCAGCGTTTTACGTGGAAGTATTTTAAATTGTAACCTTAATAATGTACTTACCAAACTATGTGATAAAATGTTGCAAATCGATCCGACCATATTTCTCATAGCTGCATCATATTTTGCAATTGTAAACCAAATTATAAACGATTATTTCACTTAGCTCGAAAATGAGTGCTTTGATGCACATTCACTGCCAGAGACCCGCTATTAGGTAGGTTCTCTGTTCCTTGACGCTTTCCGCTACATACGGTTTTTCCCATGTTATCGGCTACGCTCTTAGCCCGTAGCTTTCGCTAGCACTGAATAGATAAGCAAAATTAGTGCCAAAAATGTGACCATTATTTACTTCAGATACACCATCATGAACTTATTGCTGTATTATTATTGTAGATCAATCTCTCAATTTACTCTAAGTGGCTAGACTGCATGAATCAAGAGCAAGCTAACTCAGCGGTATGACTAGGTACGGACTACGGACCTCATCAAGAATATTAATTGCTGGCTCACTGTGGGAAATGCACTAGGAATATGAACCTGCAATAACCATACATAATGTTAGTGACACTAGAACCGGTATTTACACAAACGGGTCTACCGCGATATAATTTCATTGTTTGTAAATATGTGTACAAAACGCGAGAGTTTAAAGTGTCATACAATATTTAAAAAAAACGGGTTGCACTCCGGGAGTGCCGGCAGAAGTGAAAACTTAATGACATTGTAACAGTTTTTCCATCAGGTCACGTGTCCGTCTTACGAAGCGTCTTACGTCTTACGCTCTCGCGAGTTCAACATTTTTTCTCCATCACTAAAAGTGCACAGCGCCCATTGCACGTGCACGAAAGAAGTTTTCACTTCAATTTTCAACTATAAATTTTTTTTTGGTTTTGATATTGATATTTTTTGATTCTTCGTGCTCAAGCAAGATGCACTGCGAGTCGTATTAAGATCGTACCGTAACAATATCAACACTTTTACAAATTGTACAATGTCACCAAATGGACACGGCCCGGTCTATCGTGAGTCATCCTTAAATCGGTTCATCGGACTAAGCGTGAAGAGGTGACAGACAGATTTACTTTTGCATTTAACAAAATGTACCTAATACTTAAGGTGACAGTCCATTTCCAACGACAGCTGCATTACTGTTCATTTTACTATGGAAATTGACAATGACAGTGACGCGTTCAGTACCGGTAGTGCAGCTGCGGTTAGAAATGGAATGTTACCATTAATCGATACTCTAACGAAACAAATTCACCTGGACCGGTAATGACCTACTTTCATTACGCAACATTGCGCGAAATATATCTACAAAGGGACCGCCATCATTTAGGATGAGGCCGTATCGTTAACATCTCAGAACGATAAAGGAACGGAGAATCTCTGCTGAAAAACTTTTGTTTGGACACAGACTTCCTCATATAGACTTTGTATACAGTTAGTGATAGTTACACTAGAAGCGGTATTGAGGTTACAAAATATGTTATGTGATTGATATTGATATGGTTTGACGAGCGTGACGTTTTTGGTTGATGAATTGTCACTTTTGACACTGACAGGTCGGTATCGTATCGCTGTGAAATCGTAAGCATTGTTTGAATTAAGCCTGTTTGACTCCCACAATGGAGTTCTGTTAGCAGTCGGGTAAAATAATAGTAAAACGTCACATGCTCCGTCTAGTGGTAAGTGGTCTGTAAGTGGGTGAATTCTTTAGCAATAAAACCTCAAGAAGCTTTAAACTGAAATAAATGTCATATACTAAGAAAAAGTGACCAAGGCCTCCAGTGCCCCAGGCTGGAATCGAACCAGCGTCCTCTGCTATCGCGGCAGGTGCAGGTGCCTGAACCACTCGGCCACCGGATCACAGAGACATTAGTCAAATTTTCCAAGTATATGCACTTTTTACTGAAGGCTTGTGGCGCCCCCTAGCCATCTCTAAGGTAGAACAGTATGGTGTTGTATAATATTTCCTGGAAATAATTTAATTTGTTCAAATACTTCATTGTACTCAAGAAGCTTTGCCGAGCTTGGGCCGCTATGGGCCGCTTGAAGAATAAGGAATTCTTTACATTTATGAAGACCGAGGAAACTCCATGGCTTCCATTCTACATTTCATCATATTATGTACCTACAATACAATGCTAAGCAGATCTATCAGTGTCTAAAACGTCACTTTAGACACTGGCAGATCAAGAACTAATTCAGATCTAATTCATAACCTGTTAATAAAATCAGAATACGTCTGCTCCTAAGGAGAAGGGGTTTTTCTAGAGCTAATTTGGGCCAAGCAGTTAATCAGGAGTCCCTTTTAAAGAAACAGGTGCCAATACCATTATAGTAAAATACAAGCTAATACTATTAGTGATTATGTATGTAAAATCACTAATAGTATTAGCTTGTATTTTATTATGCAATTATCCCCCAGGTCGAATTACCAGTCACCTGTATCTTGAATGCAATGCGGAAGCAAACTCAAACTCAAAATATACTTTATTCATGTAGGCCTAGCAACAAGCTCTTATGAATCGTAATTAATCTTAATATAATTATCAGAGCAATTTATTGCTTCTTCCTGGCGTTATCCCGGCATTTTGCCACGGCTCATGGGAGCCTGGGGTCCGCTTGACAACTAATCCAATGATTTGACGTAGGCACTAGTTTTTACGAAAGCGACTGCCATCTGACCTTCCAACCCAGAGGGGAAACTAGGCCTTATTGGGATTAGTCCGGTTTCCTCACGATGTTTTCCTTCACCGAAAAGCGACTGGCAAATATCAAATGATATTTCGTACATAAGTTCCGAAAAACTCATTGGTACGAGCCGGGGTTTGAACCCGCGACCTCCGGATTGAAAGTCGCACGCTCTTACCGCTAGGCCACCAGCGCTTCCAGCGCTGGGTGCGCAGGGTGGTGGTGGTGGCTGGTGGTCAGCGCTTATCAGAGCAATTTATTGATGTTAATATTATTCCATAATAACATTGGATTATTATACAGATCAAATTTAATACCTACTAAGAATTTCACAAAAGGATCGTCAATCGTTAAAAAAATTGTATAAAAAATACTTGTCTAGAATTTCTAGAATAAAATCTACTCTTAATAAGCGATAACTCAACTGAAGGACAAATTAAGGAAATAAACTGTAAATACCTAAATCAACGAAATATATGAAGGAATAACAACCGGATCAATGTATATAAACGTAGCATCTTGTAAAGCACTCACCACAATTAGCAAACTAATTACAAAGGCTTCGAACAAAGTAAGCAAAGTAAACAAAGCAGTACCTACAAAGTTCCGAACTTGGGTGTAATGTACCGCGCGGAAGTTCCCGGGCAAACTATTTAACTGTCTATCCGATAAGCGTAATATGGTTGCAGGTTTCGCGACTTCTTAGTAGAATATCAACGGCTTCATTTCTTATTTCAAACGTTAGATGAAACAATCTTTTAGAGTTAGACGAAGAAAAGTTGGCAGGATTTTGATAGTGCAAGTGTTATTTATACGTCATAATTTCATTGAAGTTTGACGTTAAAATGACACTTGCACAGCGTGGGCTATCAAAAACGCTGCAGACTTTTCTTGGTCTAATCTAGATACGTAAATATCTCTTTTTTACCGTTAACTAGATAAATATTTTTAAGATCTCAAGGGTTAATTTTATTGACCAAAGAGCCACATGCGGCTCGCGAGCCGCGGGTTGCCGACTCCTGACCTAATGTGTCTAGATAGATGCTAAAAATAAAAGGCAGACTGGATTGCGGAAGCTGGCCGTTCCCCCTGTATTTTTGAAGGGTGCCTGAAACGTTTAATTAGTCAAATCAATTAAGTATTTGACAGTTGCAAAAGTGCAACAAATACAGCCACTAAATTGTCAACTAAGGTTTAGTTTTAGGTACGGCTATTAAAATGAAATATTTAATTAATAAAAGGACTAGTTATGACCTATATGTAGATACGTATCAATAGGTATTTCGATCCCAGCAACTTGTTTTGAGGATGCCAATGAAAGGGTGTTTTAGCCTACACGGTCCCACGACACCATTAAATCGTTTTATCGCCGTGAGATAGCTAATCACTAATGTATTGTGTTTTCAACGCCGAGATATATTGTGTAGGCTCCCGTACGGGTACTTTACTTGGATAGGCTGGAATTTGTGGCCCTAGTGAGAAAGGGTACAAAGCAGGCCTCTGACGAGCCTTCCAAATGGATGCCGTTACAATGGATTCATCCAAATGGACGGCAACCTAATATTAAACATTGTACGTTTTTGACATTCACGGACCGATTTTGGATTGCAACCACGCTATTTGGACTGTTGGAAGGCTCGTCAGTGGCCACCTGAAGTCTCGGGCAACGCAGGTGTAAAAGAGTGCAAATTCCACATAACACTTAGTTATTTATTTTAATCTTTATTGCACAATACATGAAGGGACAAATGGCGGACTTAATGCCTTAAGCCATTCTCTACCAGTCAACCAATGGGTTAAACCAGAAAGATTTAGTAGGTGCAGTGCCTTTTAAAGTAAATGAATGCCGGTAGAAGGATATCCTTGTTTCAAAATGTGTTCAATAATTATAATATACTAGTTACAACTTCTGCCTGCAACTTTGTGTGGAATAATGATGATGATTGACGAAAACTGTCCTTTAACCCGTGAATAGGTAACAGACATACAGACAGCGTTACTTGCGTGTTTATAATATTAATATACCTATATTTGTAGGATTTTGTAGTGTGATTTATACAATCAGCCATTTCTCAAAAATGCTGGTATTTTTTTCTTTTCAGCCGCTTGTAATATGCCTAATATAATAATTAAATCGTTTAAAATATTGTGACCCACAAAATTATTATATATTAAAAAAATATTATTGTTATTTTTTTTGTTGTCAAAATGAAGAAATATACTATAGTAGTGTACCCTATAATGGACGTGGAACCGGTAATGGGACATAAAACCACAAATCCTCTAAAATAAGTATCTAATAAGTAGTTTATAAACACTGGCTGTATATTATCATAAATAAGAGTCCTAGAGCTGTTTCAGTTTGAATTTTTATTAAATTTGGTTGTTTTTTAAGAAATTGGGGTCAACCCAAAAGTTATCGTGTCACTTAAAAAAAATACCACTACGAATTCTTAACAACTTCGCTAAAAGAGGTAAGTTAATTTATTAAATTTTAATGATGAAAACTAGAATGTGTTTTGTTAAATGCATTTATCATGAGATAAGGTATACAACACACAAAAGCTTTTAACATATTTGGGAAACCTGCGGGCGCAGCACGGTTCCATTTTTATCGACTATCACTATGCGCGTCCCTTTCGCACTTATATACTTGTTAGAACGTGACAGGCATGGTGACAAGGGATAAAAACGCGACCGTGCTACGCCGCCTGACCTAGAAACTGATACAAGTGGTGGACCCCTGTTGAATGTTGGTTTAGAAAATTTTGAAGTGAACATAAATGAAAACCTTGACAATAACAATCAGCAAGATAATGATGATAATGATGATATAGCCCTGCATGAGTTTCCTGAACCTCAAGAAAATGATTTATACCAACTGCCCAACCATGAGAGATGTGCAACCCATACCTTACATCTGATTCCGGCACGGGACATTGATAAAGCCAGACATAAAAATAATTCATACCGGAAACTACATGATGCAGCTATGGCTAAATGTCAGGCTGTTTGGAATTTATGCTCTAGGTCACCGAAAGCATCTGAAATTTACTTGGAAGTTACTGGTAAGTCTCCAACTAGCCCCTGCCCAACTCGGTGGAATTCATATTACAATTGTATGACAGATATATTACAAGTCCAAGAAACCATAAATGAAGCTCTAAGAAAACTGGGATTATCAGTCCTGAAAGAAATTGAAATACAGTTCTTGGTTGAATATGTTAGAACTTCCAAACCCATAGCTGAGGCCATCAGGAGCTTGGAAGGTGACAAAGAGATATATTATGGATGTCTACAATGAATCTGAATTGATAAGAATGCAAAAAATATTAGCTTCATTAGATATAGACAACCCAGTTATATTGTGGACCGTTGATTGAAATAATAAAGGAAAGTATTAAAAAGCGTTTCGAAAAATTTGATTTAAAAGACCCAAGATCCAAGGACTGCATTCTGGCAGCAGTATCGTATCCATTCTTTAAATTAAAGTGGGTGCCTAGAAATAAGATGGAGCATGTTAAGGAGCTGTTTATCACAGAAGTCAGGAAATTTAAAAATGAAAATTTAAAAAGTGTTCTCTAATTTTTTACATTATTTTAAGTGAGTATTATTGTATCTCCTTTTTGGACTTCACGGGCCTATAAATCCCGGTCTTTTGATAGGCTCGCGTGGGGATATAGATCCAACACGTAGAGGCCCTTTGGAGAGTTTTAATGTCATGTAGAACGCCTGCTGGAACCCGTTCACAGGCGCAACAATAGACACCCGTGAACCGGTCGCAGCAGGCATTGGGACTATTGTAGAAGAAGTGAACAGTATACCGGTTTATGGATTGATATTTGGGTGGACAATGAGACTGGGCTATTGTAAAAGAGGTCCGGACACCTGCCATAACAATGTAAACACCGTCATCGAGGCAGGCGGTGACTCGCCGCTTACTAGATGGGCCCCTGAAACTGCCGTCGTAAAGACGACCAGGAGCAACATCGGTGTGAGCGGCTCAGGGGTGTCGAGAGGTGTGCGCCGCTTTCTACCCAGTGGCTGTTAACAGCCACTGTGCCAACTCGCGTCTTATGCATCTTTCACTTCCACCCCTGGAGCATATAGCTCTAACGACTCCTCTCTGGACGGCCAATTAAGGCAAGCCAGAGCTGAGAGTCCTGCGGGTCTCCTTGGGGTCCACTCCGACCGACGAAGACACGCCGGAGACGGAGACCCTGACCGACTCTCGGGAGCACTCGGGTCCGTGGGGTCGTTACTCCCCAACAGCTCGCCACAAGCTGTCCTGCGGGTTGAGTATTATTATTATTAATAACATAACAGAATTTATTGATACGCGTACCTACTGATAAATATGACCAAAATGTCATGCATAAAGTGCCATGTTATTAGACGTTTTTGTTCGGCTCGGCATTGTGTCTCTATCTCTCATGATAAATACCTAAAATAAATAAAAATATCTGAGATTTGGTCAAAAGGTATTTTATTTTGAAAAAGTATTTTAAAAATATATACCTATTTTGCATTTAGCATTTGAAATACAAAATGCAAAACTATTTGGTATTTTGCATTTGAAATTGTAAATCCGAAAAGTAGTTTGCATCTTGTATTTAAATGCTTTTTAAACCATTCTCTGACTATGTGTAAGTAACCAAACTGCCCTACTGAAATCATTATTTAGTGACAGTTTCAATATGGCGGTTTGTTTACATAATACATATAGTTAGCAAGTTCTATAGTACACTTTAAATGAAGGTTAGAATTAGCTGCCACTGTCAAAAGTTCCACGTTTGAACCCTTCTCACGAAGAGGCCGCGGGCCGCCACGCCATTGATGAGGATCAAATGTGAGGTGGGAACGTGGGTTTAATCAATTTGCTAATTTTAAGAATACCTGCAGGAACTTTTGACCACGCGGGGACATAATGAAGGGTAACTTTCCTATCAAATTTAATACCTGTAAAATATAATATATCTTCATAATAGCCTTAAGAAACTTGCATTTAAACAAGAAAAATAGAAAATGAAAATAGATACCGTAAAATCAGGTAACTATAGTCCTTAAGTACAACTATGGTTCAGTTTTTAAAGTTGATTATTAACGAGCCTTTATAATGTGATTAATGTGTAGATACTCATTGCATTTATTTTGGAGCTTAGATACACTACCTAATGTTCTTTCTATAGTAGGTATACATATATCCATCTACTCATCATAATTTAGTTTTCTAAAATACTTATAGGGTGCATTGGAGTAAATGCGAAGGCGGGCTAATTCCGTAACTGGCTAATCTACTAAACTAGAAACACTTTTTACTGTAGCAACAGTACGCAAGATGCCATGTAAGCGTTGTAGCGGCGTAAGTGTTGCTAAAGTATGAACTGTTTCTAGTTTAGTAGATATTTGCCAGTTTCGGAATTACCCCGCCTTCGCATTTACCCCAATGCACCCTTCGTACTTATTTTATTGGAACTTGAATTTGGTCCATAGTTGTAAGTTGTGGACTAAAATTACCATTATTTACGGTATTGGCTTTCTTTAAGCCATAAGCCTTAAGCCATAAAATAATTCCTGTAAGCTATGTTGGAAAAAAATACAAAATAATAAGATAAATATGAAAATCTTATTTTACACGTGGCCCGAAAACCTTCCAAGAAAACTGTGATCTTCAAATCTACAATATTTAATCTGTTTATGTACCTCGAAAAGGTACAATCGTAATATCGTTTAGCAGTTCAAATATTACGGAAAGCAATTCCGCAGTACTTAGCATAGTAGCCGTAACCACCAGCAAAATACATGTTTGAATTTAGACCTTGTCCCGGGGGAATACAGTAGATAATTAAATGAGTTTTTCAATAGCTGTTACAACTTATCGGAGCACTGCTTCATGGAGTCAGACGAGTAATTAAGTTATAACAAGAAGCGACATTCGGAGTTTTAAAAAATACTAATTGATTTTTTGGAGTCATACTCGTAGCCCGAGACTAGACGATGTCTTTAATCCTCGAACTAATATAGTGGCAGTAGTGATGAGCGGGACACAGCAAACCTCCATGGCTCTATCATTTTGTAAAAAAAAACAACGGGTTGCACTCCGGGAGTGTCGGCAGAAGTGAAAACTCAATGACATTGTAACAGTTTTTCGATAAGGTCACGTGTCCGTCACGTCTTACGAATCTTACGGTCACGTGACCTGTCGCTTAACATTTTTTCCCTATCACAAAAAGTGCACGGCGCCGCTAAAAAAGTTGTCACTTCAAAAATAATCGGACACATAAAAAGCGCGCGCTCTTGCGCATGAGAGGTGACCTGTGTCCAGCAGTAGGACGTATATAGGCTGAATTGTTTTTAACATCGCTTAATAACAACGTTTGCAGACGTTTCAGCTCAATACAAAATTAAAAAACGTATGTATACATAATTATCGAACCCGCTCACAGAATTTCACAAATAATCAGTTAAGAAACGAGACCGCGAAAACAGCCTGACATACGAAAGAACGAAAGCATTTGTGCGTTGAAAAGGACACCCTTCGATCGCACTATACGTGCGCTCAATCTACTAGTAGAAGTACGAGCGAGATGCCCGAGTGAATGATGTCAAAATGAAACCAAATTGACATCAATCGGAAGTTCGAATCAGCCTCAAGATTTTCGTTTTAACTCGAGAAATTCAGCGCTACTTTTTGTTTACGGATTTCATTGTTATTATAATTTGTGTTCAATATTGAGCTTAGCCGAGGCTTTTGACTCTAAGTTATGTAAATGTGAAGGCTTTCATAAATGACAAGACTTTTAATGAAGTAAGTACACGTTTTACATTAGATTTCCATATTTACGCAGTTAAGAAGGTTTTTAGATATTTATTTATAGATACCAAGTAAGTATATGTTAGTAAGTATATATTATTTTAATGCGGCCATGAAATCAAATTTACGGAAACACCAATACGAAATAGAAGATAAGGAAAACATGTTTTCACCACACCAGCTCGGAAAGGCTTACTTTGCACTTCATAAACGGATAGCAAAGTTGCACTTTGCTATCAGTACGACTACTTAATTCACATGTGAGGCAAACTAATCAAATGCAAATCTTGAGTTGTTTTCTTATGTTTGCTGGTAGAAATGACTTTTACTCGTAAATGATGATTTTGGATGATAAATATTTAATAACATTCATTTGAATTTGATTTGGTTAGATTTTGTTTGATATTTTACATTTAATATTTGCTTCGAGTTGGTGTGGTGAAAAATTTTGTTTCACTCAAATTCAAACTCAAACTCAAATTCTGTTTACCCTCGTGCTTTGAAACCCTCGCAACGCTCAAAATCTTTCGCTTGCTCGGCTATCAATATTAGCACGAGTGGTTAAACAACAACTTTGCCCCCTTGTAAAACAAATAACTATTTTCATTTCTCATGCTCTGAATGTGGGTCATTGCTGTGTTCTATTCTATGAAGTGTGCAGAAGGTGATACATATTTTAAGCTCTCTATTATGTGTTCAGGGAACCGCATGTTACGACTGCCCTTGCAGCATTTGATTACAATGTTAATTTCATATATGTGCAATACCTAATGGTTAAAAAAATATAAATAATAATAACGGAAGTTCTCAGTACCTATTGTTGATGCCACCTAATCATAAATCAATTACTCCAAAATGATTCGGTATTGATTGCCCATTTATTCAATACTTATTTAAAGTCTGACGTCGACGCCACCAAATTCAATTCGAATCAACAAAACCCCATTATTAGAAGTACCAGGAGCCCATAGCCGCGAAGATCCAAAAATCAGCCGGTCAGGCGATGTCCGGATTGCTTTAAACCAATTTAGTGACATAATTAAATTCCATTCCGTCTTGAGTGAGAGTCTATTTGCGATCACGAAATTTATTCTGGAACTCGAAGTGTAGATGTATTTAAATTAGATTGGAAATGCTTCTTTATTCTATATGTAGGTGCGTACTTGATCCGTTTTTAGTTAAATCGCGTTATCCCTCGTTCAAACTAGTTTTCCGTTCAGAAAAAACTACTTAGATTTAACCTAAAACTAGTTTTCCGTAAGGCCTCGGTGAAAACCAGTTTTAACTGGGATTTTTCAGTCAAACTATAGTTTTCGCAAAGAGGTGATTAGTTTTCACTAATCATTAATTATGTAATTTAGTTAAAACTGGTTTTGACCAGGAAAACCGGGTTTTCACCCTGTTCTGTTACAGCTGAAAGATAGGAGCGACGACAAGCGAAGCGAGAAGGTTCTCCTCAGTCGTGGTCATCATCGGATGGTGACAAGCTTCACAAATTTCACAATACGCCGCCATTCTTCCTCGTTGGCTGCCATCCTTGCACATTCGTGTGTCAACCCATCACTCGCAGCTAAAAAAACGTAACCAAATAGCACGCGAAAACGAACGGGCAAAGCGAGCGTATCTTTTATTTGACTTATTATCTAATGTTAGAGATAGAGTCGATAATCCGTTGGACCTTCAATGGTAATTTCCATTGTTAGCGGTAAACTTAACATTTGCTTGATATTGTCTGATTCTCAGGTACAATCAAATGTGAAGTGGATGGTCCAAAAGAAAAACCAAACACTATAGAATAAGATTGGCTTTATACTTTTAATGCTGAATGGAGTCGCAGTATCAAGTGATATTGATGGACAAGAATAATGGATTTCTGCCAAGCGAGATTCTATTTTTAAAGAATTATGAAATAATTCGCCAGAATTTTTCTAAAAATCATCTCCGTCGTTTTACACGGGACCAATATTTCACGAGAATCGGTTGAGAATTGCGACCAATGCGACTTGTAGAGTACGAGTAAAACATACGGGCATACGGTGGTGTAGACATAACGAATACCTTCGCATGGAAGAAAAAACTGGCCAGGTGCGAGTAGTGCTCGCGCACGAAGGGTTCCGTATCATTACGGAAAAAACGGCGGTAAAAAAATCATCACGTTGCATGGGAGCCCCACTTAAATATTGATTATATTCTGTTTCTAGTATTTGTTGTTATAGCGGCAACAGAAATACATCATCTGTAGAAATTTCAACTGCGTAGCTATCACAGTTCATGAGACACAGCTTGGTGACGAACAGACAGACGAACGGGCAGCGGAGTCCTAGTAATAGTTCCGTTTCTACCCTTTGGGTACGGGCCCTTATCCGAATTCCGAATAGGTGATTTTAAATTATATTTTTGAATTCGCTCTTCGAATAGGCACTATAGGCTATACCAACTTACTCGCACACGTATTGCAGTAACGTAATTACCCGTCAATAGTCGCCGTGAAAAGCCGTCGTCGTGAATAGCCGTCAACGTGAATAGCCGTCTTAGCGCTATCTTTAAATTAAGTTCAGCCGATCCGTGACCGGTCTCCGATTTCCAATTACTTCACGATGTTTCTTTTGCTTTTAGAAATGTCGGGTTCGTTTTAGTACTAAGTTACTTTTTGAATCGTCAAGAGTTTACCTACCAGATTTTAAATGAAAATTATATATTTGGAATAAAAACTGCTGCAGTAATGCTGGTTTAGTCTGAATTTGTAAGGTGCTTTAAGTCTTAAGGAATAGTAATCTCACAGCAGTTTGAAAATAGTTATTTCAAACTAGTTAGTAGTAGTAGTTTTAGTTAGTGTATGGTAAATAACTATTTATATTTATAATAAAGGTAATTGAATATAATTCGCGTTAGACCCGTCTATAATGTGAGTTAATATGTATTTATATTTATTTATTTATATTTTATATTAGAATATTGTTTAGAATAACCTGATTTGTGATTCATAATTCTTCTCGTTGTCTACAATCCTGCACTAAGTACAAGTTTTCTGATTGACCCAATGGTTGACTGGTAGAGAATGCCTCAAGGCATTAAGTCCGTCATTTGTACATTTTGTTATCGTGCAATAAAGTTTAAATAAATAAATAAATATTTTGCGATATAGGCATTTCATCCGTTGAAATATTTATAGGTAGGTACCTAAGAAAAATTAGGTAGGTACCATGAATTAGTTATTCCTCGCTAGTCCAAAATCGCCATTTGGAAAACTTAAAAACCTGAATCGTAAAAAAACGTAAAATTATTGAACCATGCTCGCAAAATGTGTCCATGCAATTTTGCTGCTCGCTGTATCTCTAGCTTAGCTTCCGACTATATAGTCCAAATAATCCTAAAAATACCGTAACCATAAAGTTATTTAAGTACTGTCGGCGCGCATTACGGGCCCGGAGCCATATTCTGATTGTAAAGACGGGTTATGAATATGATCTGGATTTGTTATTGATATGACCAGCAGTGTCAAATAAAAAGTAATGTTTCTTGTTAAAGAAATGTCACTTGAAACTGACAGCGGCCTTGCTAAGCGGTAAGTAAAGTAAAGAGCGTGCGACTTTCAATCCGGAGGTCGCGGGATTCCAGCAATGAGTTTATCGAAATTTTTGTGCGACATATCATTGATATTTACCAGACGTTTTTCTGTGAAGGATCCATAAAATAAACATCCATAACTCAGGAACAAACATCTGTAATAAACACACAAAGACCTTACGAGGATTCGAACCCGGAATCTCTTGCTTCATAAGCAGGGGCTCTGGCGACCAATAACTTTGATGTTGTAATAAATTATTGGATCTTTCTTCAACCGACATGCAGCTGAAACTCGGACAATGTCGCGTAATTCACGAGTCTGGCAGCCCGGCCTGGAGCGCCGCCAGTTTTACATAATAAAGCTTTAATAACGCTCCGGGGGCGCATTCTGATTGTCAACATCATCTTCCATAACGGCGTCCTAGCCTACAGACCGACCACTGAGTCCTCGCCTGCGCGGTACGGGGGCGACGGGGTAGGACGACTAAGGGTGGCGCGGAAGGTGCGGGCGGCAGGCGTACGGCGCCCTCAACGTCCGCGCCGCCCGCGTACCGCGCAGGCAAGGACTCAGTGGTCGGTCTGTAGGCTAGGACGCCGTTATGGAAGATGATGTTGACAATCAGAATGCGCCCCCGGAGCGTTATTAAAGCTTTATTATGTAAAACTGGCGGCGCTCCAGGCCGGGCTGCCAGACTCGTGAATTACGCGACATTGTCCGAGTTTCAGCTGCATGTCGGTTGAAGAAAGATCCAATAATTTATTACAACATCAAAGTTATTGGCATAAATCATTAGGCGACCTGCCGATTCTGTAGACACAACAGAGCCAAGAAGTTACGTTACCTAATTGGAATAGCATTTAAGATTGCATATGTATATTTCAGTTTCTTTTACCTAGCTTTGCCAGGGTCCGCTTTCCTACTTGCTTTCCTCCAGTATGCGCGATCCTGGGCGTCGTCTCGTGTGAACCCGTTCACGCTCATATCTGCTTTCACGACGTCCAGCCGTCGCTTTTTTGGTCTGCCGTGCCGTGGGGTCGGGGCCGTCAAGGGCTAGGTTAAGCCATAGGTATGTTTCTCTGTTACGTCACGGACTGCGAGGTTGCCAAGCACGCATGTACTCGTTACGGTTACGTTCGTGACACATATTTCAGTTTATGATTTTTAAACCTTTAAAGTTCTTCGTCTAAATTAACTTTTACAAAACATGTTGGCGTACTTACACGTTCCGTTTCATTATTTAACTTCCCGTATAAATCCAGTCTCAAAGTTCTAAAGATCACATGCTAACGGAGCCTTAATCAATACGATCCCTCGGAACGGCAAGTTCGTGTAAATTTTAAACGCCTTAATGAGTTGTTTATTTGGAGTCCCGCGGGCTCGTGGCTTCTAATGAAGCAGGAAGAGTTTTAGGCGATGGATGCGGCCAAATAATACACACCCGTGTATGTCCTTAAACTACGTCCATATGAGAGGTATGAGCACTGGTGAATGTCATCTCGCTTTGCGTGGTAGGGCACAGCACAGCGAGTGTCATTCCTAATCTAGAGCAAAGCCCAACTGGGGAAGTACTTTTAATCCTAAGGAGAGACTTTGCCCCCTTATGTGTGTTCTACCGCTTATACTGTGCTCTGAAGGATTGTTTGATATGATGCCAGCGGCCGCCTTCCATCACCGCACCGCTCGCTGTCGGCAGGGTGTTCCTGCTCACAAGAACCTTTCCTCCAGCCATACCAATACGTCAGAAAGGGACAAACGATTATTATCGGCTTGTTAACTTTAGTAAACGTTTATGAATAAGGGGGTAATAATTTACCTCTAAATCACGAAGATACCGGTCATCAATACCGCATTCATATAACAAAAAGCCGTAATCTTCTGATATCTACGTCACGTCTCAAGCCACCCTACCCCCTCCCCACCCCTTATCTCAAGCCCTCAGGGATGAATGAATAACGTGGCATTTAATTTAATGCCTTCCGTGACAATAGTCCTTTATTGAACATTAAATTTATTTTAAAACGCAGTTCGTTATTACCGAAATATATTAGACCGTTTTGTAATGAGTGTAATGACGATTAACAGGCCAATTCGAACGTACAATGACATCAGGATGGTATCTAAATGATGTCATTTAGTTATCGTCGTGTCGCTCGCGCCAATACAACATGTACATAACTACAAGCACATTAAGATATCATTCTGATTGTCAGTGTACATTTGAATCGGCCTGTAAGTTTTAATCGGTCATTTATATTAGGTATACTTAGGGCCAGTTGCACCAACCACATTTGACAGACTGATCAACGTCAGCCGGCACGCCCTGGCGCCTTACTATGAAACTTTCCATACAAAAAAATTTAGCGAACTCTTTAACGATACGAACAGTTTGGTGCAACCGACCCTTATAGTTCGTTCGCGTTAAGAATGCAGTAAAATCATCACTGTCCGCCGGCCTATTTAGCCACGCCCGTGACCAATCAAATCGTTCAAAAAAAGTCAAGTTCACAGTGACCAGTTGAAGGGCATACCTACTTTCGATACAATACCCACACGCTTACTACTCTAATAGAAATAGTTATTATGTGCTCACTTTACGAGTAAGTACCTACCCCTTAACAACATTTCAATTAAATCCAAAGGGCCTCTACATGTTGGCTTACGTTCCGCCAAAATATGTAAAATAACATTATTCCGTGTACGGACAAGTTGTGTTTAGATGGTTTTGGTCACCTCGCCCGCTTCACTATTTCTGCAGGAATCTGTGCACACATGCGAAGTCACGTCCGTAGTTAGTGATCAGCTAATCACCGCAAACGCGTTGTTATCGCGAAGTTCGCCCCGGACCGGACACGGCTCGTTAGCCGCGAGTGTGACCACTTATATGTACGCATTTTCCGGTTACCACCTTATTAGGTCGTACAGTCAGCATTAATTAGCGGATGAATCAACCCACCAGAAGTATCTGCCACTCTGAGCGGCTACCGCGAAAACCGAAATTCGCAAATTGCGGGGATCTTTCTCTTTTACTCCAATGAAGGCGTAATTAGAGTGACAGACAGTGGCGGATTTGCCCTAAACCACAGTAGGCCCGGGCCTAGGGCGGCAAGATTTTTAGGGGCGGCAAATTGTGACAAAAATTCGCTGATGGTAACAAGAAATAACTCAAAATGTAGTCAATATTATGGGTGCCTTGAAAGGGGCGGCTACAGGGCCTGGGGCCTAGGGCGGCAAAGACTGCAAATCCGCCACTGGTGACAGAGAAAAATCCCCGCAATTTGCGAACTTCGATTTTCGCAGTTATATCCCTGGAATACTTTACAACTAGATACAAAGAACGTGCGCCAAAAAAGGGCCATCGTTATTTAAAAAAAATCTTATGTGTAATATAAACTTGCAGTTTTGTCTATAGTACAAACAGCAACACTCCTAACTGTACATCGGTGGACCTTATTACAAGAGGCATAAGGTTGTGTACAGTTAACAATGTGGGCGATGGTACTAGCGGTCATGGACGCAAAGTTTGAACCCATTCACATAATAAGTAGTAAGTACGAAATTTAGAAAAATAGTGAGTACCTAAGTTTAACAACCGGCCTTTTTTGGTAGGTACAGGTAGGTACACACTACATAGGTACATTTCGCGTTGAAAATTATGCTTTAAGTTCTTTATTAATATGTATATTCGTTTACAACACAACAGCATAACGTATGTTAAATATTCTGTAGCTTTGTGTTTTCTTTAACAACGTTTTAACATAACTCCGCTAAAATCTTATTTAACCCTTTTCTCCCTTGAGTGTTTCATACGTTTGTGAATGATAATGAAGTATTACTGAGCTGACGATTAAGTATATGGAATTACAGGCTTCACTGTGCATTACTTGATACGTCGGCTTTGCCAAAGGCACACTGGTATAGTCTTCTTCTACCTACCGTTATCCCGGCCTTTGCCAGGGTCCGCTTTCCTACTTGCTTTCCTCCACTTTGCGCGATCGTGGGCGTCGTTTCGTGTGAGCCCGTTAAAGCTCATATCTGCTTTCATATTTGCATCAAGCCATCGCTTTTTAGGGTTCCGTACCCAAAGGGTAAAACGGGACCCTATTACTAAGACTTCGCTGCCCGTCCGTCCGTCCGTCCGTCCGTCCGTCTGTCTGTCACCAGGCTGTATCTCACGAACCGTGATAGCTAGACAGTTGAAATTTTCACAGATGATGTATTTCTGTTGCCGCTATAACAACAAATACTAAAAACAGAATAAAATAAAGATCTAAGTGGGGCTCCCATACAGCAAACGTGATTTTTGACCAAAGTTAAGCAACGTCGGGCGTGGTCAGTACTTGGATGGGTGACCGTTTTCTTTTTGCATTTTTTTCCGTTTTTTTTTTGCTTTATGGTACGGAACCCTTCGTGCGCGAGTCCGACTCGCACTTGCCCGGTTTTTCCATCTGCCTTGGGACACTGTACAGTCACCAGTAATAATAAGTACACAACGGAGGTCGCAAAAATATCTGACACGTGCTTATTTGTAGCGCAATAAGAGCGCGTCACATCTTTTTGCGACTCTCGTTGTGTAAGATATTATTGCAGGTGACTACAGTGAGTTACGAAATTTATGAATGAATTCGTTGATAAAGTCGCCATGCAATTTTTCGGCTGATGATACAGTCAGCTTCAAAAGTGATCAGACTACGTCTCAAAAACATCTACCATTATCTAAATGCTTCTAAAAACACAAATATTATCACTACATCATAAAAATATTTTTTTAGCTTGTAAGATTTTACTATTGTATGTATGTTAGTTTGTAAGGTATGTATCTATGGGCCTTAGTTGCCTGATAATAAATGATATTTGATTTGATTTGATAAAACAATGTTGGGGGGACCGCGTCTGTCTGTCTGTATGTATGTTCGCGAAACTCAATAACTTCGGAGTTTCATGCGGTTTTCATCTATCAATAGTGTGGTTCTCGAGGAAGTTTTAGGTGTATAATTTGTTAAGGTTGACCCGTGCGAAGCCTGGGCGGGTCGCTAGTTAACTACCTATAAATTAGGACTTAAGTTTTAAAAGTGATCCCTATGTCTATATGTAGAATAATGGTTAGTTCCCGATTCGCCGGATTCTAGTTTCGTCGGATTCTCTTATATGACTCTGATTATGAAATGTGACATGCCAAAGAAAATCCAGCGAAAGAGGAATCCGGCAAATCGGGAACTAACCAGAATAATTAGTCTGTAAACAAATAGTTTTGAACGCGGACTGTAGATTTTGCGGGCTCTAATGAAAATCACAAGCTCCACCTATGACCAGTTAAGAGTATGCCTGAAATCCATCATTTCACTACTATCCTCATACCACGAATTCGCCTTTCACCGAACTATCCACGGGCAAAATTCTCACTCCATATTGAATAGCAAATGCAATCCAAAGCTGGATCGTACTTCTATCGCGAGTTACTAAACATATTAGCAGCCAGAACTGAACTGATCGCATTTAACTGTAATCCCTTGAGCCTGAGTAGTGGAGAGGATAGCCCACACACACGAGAAGAAACGACCGATCATTCGTACGTGTACCTGCGCCAAAGAAAGTCTACCGTTATTTTTATTTTTCTTATGTTTAATATGAACTTGCAGTTATGTGTAGGCTTATTTAGGGGATATAAGATCCAGTTAATTATTTAAGCAAATACACAGTACGCAAATGCAGTATGCAAATTTACTGACGTTTCTTCTAAAACCGTATAGTTAATGTAAGGCTAAAAGTTGTCTTCTTTACCCAATGCCAGAACATCAAGCCACACCAGGAGGCCAAGTCGAACTTACATTTTGATGTCGAAATGATGAAATTTAGCTCATTCGCGTGTGAATTTTGCTGGTACTTCTGTCGGTCTGTAGTGTATAGAAGCGAGCGAGACGCACGGGCAAATTACAACAAAATGACAACATTTTAACTGCTACTGCTGCTGTCTTCTTTTCCTAATATCGAAGTTTTTGCCACCCTCTGAGACCGCACATTTATTTTTAGTATAAAGGCTGTCTTCTCTAACAATTATCGGAGATTTAGCCACTCAAGTCCTAAAACCGCACAGTTATTGATAGTATAAAGGCTGTTCTCTCCACCCAATACCAGAATCGATGGTCTACACAGTTAAGTCGGATTAATTAGAGAGTTCTGATAAACGAAAAACTACCAATTTGTTTTCCATTCGCTATTTGTTACTCTGTGACGGCATTTGATAATCCCCCATTTTAATTATGACCAGTGACCGGGTAGTGATTGCTTTTGTAAGTTTAATTTTAAAAACAGAATTTGGGAAACCTTTTTAAATAAAATAATCGTACTAAAAATATTGCTTGCTTTCATAGAACTCAATTATTGTCTGATTTTAGACAATATCTGGGAGATCGGGCTTTGCTCGGAAAACATATAATACTCTAAAATGCGCGCCCAGAGAGACCTAGATCTAGACTAGATCTAGCTAGATCGATTAATCGCCCCCGAAACCCCCCATGTAGCAAATTTCATCGAAATCGTTAGATCCGAGATCCCCGAAATACATATACATATATAAATAAACAAGAATTGCTCGTTTAAAAGGTATTAGATATTTCTTAATATGTAGATACATCAGCATCCAGCAGTATTTGTTTTACATTCTTATAGCTTCTTCGTATTGTTACAAAAGTAGGCATAAAGTTACTTAGTTTTTAACCGAATAAGGTCTATTTTCCAGTAAATTGTACGGATTAGATACGATAGTGTAGGGTACACGTGCGTATTACCGAGCACTGACGCGGGCGATCACCGGATAATCCGGTTATCCCTGCATTGCCGGACTAATGCTCCGATAGCCGGCTATTATTACGCTACCTATGGACTGAATATTGAACCATTCCCTAGATAATAGTCTAGTATGTAGACAAGTTAGATTACTTCACAGCCCTCTTTGAATCAAACGTTCATGTGCATTTGGTTTCAAGTAAGTACCTAAGTACGAGTACTCGTAAATCATCATCATTCCATTGTCTTAATTTTTAAAAAGTATAGTGCATAAAATGCCTGAATGTGTATTTATTTCCTTTTTAAAATTGCCAAATTTCATAGAATTACTTTAATTCATAAGTTTCATAACGTCTGTCTAACCCCCTTATTCATAAACGTTTACTAAAGTTGACAAGCCTTTAATAATCGTGTGTCCCTCTCCGACGTATTGGTCTGATGGAAAGGGACGAACGATTATTATCGGCTTGTCAACTTTAGTAAACGTTTATAAATAAGGGGGTGTATCTCAAAATAGGTACCTACCTACAATGTCAAAAAGTACGTTTTCTAGTGTTTCTACAAATTCCATCTTGGCCGCTCCAATCCTAGAGGGCATAACCAACGGAGACGCCATGTCTAAAATTTTCGGTACAAAATAGTCTGCCGTTTTTTGCGGGGGAGGGACACATCAAATGTATAGGTACGTCATGTCAGATAAACGTCAATCCATACATATGGTTGACATGTGGTTGACCATTGGCCGCCTATTTTCGACAGAGGGGAACGCCTGTTAATGGCGGCTCCATTGTTAATTACTCCGAGGCTCTGATGGATAGGAATATATCTGATGGCGACTGTAGAAAATATCACAATTCTAAAAACTTCTGTAGCCACATCGTTAGACTAAAGATTGAAATCTTAATAGACACAGTCCGAATATTATTCCTCGAGCGTTTCGATATTGACTTATAAGTTGGGGTTTAAACTCGAAACTGGCCCAAAGTTCAAATGTCTAATGGCTATAACCTCGGAACTTAGACAATAAAGCTTTAAGTGTAAAACACACGGAGCGGTGTAGCAACGCGAATCGCTCATCCTCATAAACTTAAGTAAAAACCGGACAAGTGCGCGGACTCGCCCACCGAGGGTTCCGTACTTTTTAGTATTTGTTGCCACAGCGGCAACAGAAATACATCATCTGTGAAAATTTTACTGTCTAGCTATCGCGGTTCATGAAATACAGCCTGGTGATAAACAGACAGACAGACGGACAGTGGAGTCTTAGTAATAGGATACCGTTTTACACTTTGGGTACGGAACCCTAAAAAAATAGCTTAAGAAATCTTTATACCCTCCTACCCAAAGGGAAACCTTTACCCAGACTGATTTATTATGATTATGAAAATGAGAACAAATTCGATGTGCCCCTCAAACAGATGGCATTCTTTCTCCCCCATACAGGTAAATGCTTCCACAAAATAAACAACTAATGCACGGCCCGTGTTCCCCTAACAACATCACGTCATACCCCGTAAGCCCGCGGGCCGGGAATGGTAACTGATGACGACAATAACATACAACATTCTCACGAATGACACGAAAACCTCACCGCGCATTATTCTCAATAAGGATCGGGGGAAATAGTGGGCTGCTGAAGTTCGTGTTACACCGTATTGTACCAGACTAGCAGCCATATTCGAACAATGAGATACCTCAAATACTAGATATTGAAACGATATGAAATAGATTTGTCAGTGTCAAACAAGTGTCAAAAGTGACGTTTTTGTTTGAAGAAATGACAATTTTGACATTTGTTTGACACTGACATATCTATTCCATATCGGATCAATATCTAGCATTTGACGTATCTCATTGTTCGAATACGGCTGTAGTATACCCTTTGGTTACGGAACCCTAACTTAATAAATAACCCTAAATAGGGTTTAGGGCAAGTAAAGGAGCATGTAGGGGACGTGTCGTACCAGGACACTAAAGGGCTGGCTTCGGACCGACCAAGGCGGAGACAACCTCATCACGTTGCATCGATAAGAGCCCAGCTCATAAATTGAAAGACCCAGAGGGTAAACGGGACCCTATTACTAATATTCCGCTGTCCATCTGTATGTCCGTCTGTCTGTCTGTCACCAGGTTGTATCTCATGAACCGTGATAGCTAGACAGTTGAAATTTTCATAGATTTTGTGCAAGATTCTCTCGCGTTACGCCGCGGTGTAACAAAGCGCGCGAGAAACGAAGACACAAATAGTGCAACCCTAGCAGCCTACTACCACGTGTTGCGCGCCATCTGTTTCTATTATACGAAGAACGGCCATCAGCTTTGTCGCCGTGTCTGTCTATAAGTAGGTAGAAATTAGCTTTGCTCTTTCATAGATCAAGAAAAGTTTGCAGCGATGTTGATAGCCCACGCAGTGCAAGTGTTATTTATACATCATAATTTCATAGAAGTGTGACGTTCAAAATAACACTCGCACTGCGTGGGCTATCAAAATCTCTGCATGCTTTTCTTGTTCTAACTCTAAGCGCATATGACTTGGATAATAAATCTATCAATAAGGATATTTAGACTACGTCCCATAGCAGCAACATCACCGTAAAAAAAAGCCTTTTACACCATGTAACAATAAAAACTTGTTTTTTTTTTAAATTAATATTATCTCTGCAACTAGGCGTATTTTAAAAAAGATTATAGGACATTTTTGTCTCTAAATATAATCGAATACCCTGTTAAAATTATTCGGTTTCCTCATGTTACACCGTGTATGTACCTACTATAAATAAGTAGATACCTATATACATATAGCAGCTATCTAGACACGCGGCAGCGTGTCAAGCCAAGTTCAAGCAAAGGAACTGGCTAGCCAGCGCCGAGTGTAATATTACACGAACCACTTGGTGCCACTTTTGACCCTTCTATAACTCAAAACATCTTTGACGTAAACACATAAAACTACGTGTGTTTAATTATATCCATAAGGATATCTAGAAGCCCAAATTTCATGAAGCTAGCTCAAACGGTTATAAAGGTATGAAGGTCAAAAAGTCGTAAATTTTAAGACTGACTTATGACTTATAGTACCTAAACCTAACCTACTTCCAGATGACCTAGAAGGATGAAATTTGGAATCCAGCTTGGTTATTGTGTGTAACCGTAGGAAAAAATCTAAAAATAAAATAAAGTTAAAAAATAGGGGGGGGGTCCCCATACAAAAAAACCACTTTTTATTGGGACTGACATATAAGTACCTAAACCTAACCTACTTCCAGATGACCTAGAAGGATGAAATTTGGAATCCAGCTCGGTTATTGTGTGTAACCGTAGGAAAAAATCTAAAAATAAAATAAAGTTTAAAAATGGGGACCCCCCATACAAAAAAACCATTTTTTATTGGGACTGACATATAAGTACCTAAACCTAACCTACTTCCAGATGACCTAGAAGGATGAAATTTGGAATCCAGCTCGGTTATTGTGTGTAAGCGTAGGAAAAAATCTAAAAATAAAAAAAAGTTAAAAAATAGGGGGGGGTCCCCACACAAAAAAATATTTTTTTATTGTAGCGTTGGAACCGTTACAAGCAGATATTTGAAACTACCCCAATATATGTATTATTATATTTGCTATATTAAAATTTAGTCAAAAAATAAGTGGTGTCCCCATACAAAAAACTTGTAATACGCTCTAAACAACCGGCCAACGGTGTGTCGTCGGCGGCGCGCGGCACCACATAATTATACAAAGAACAGAAGTAAAAACCATACAGCGGAAACACAAGAAAAAACATTAAATCTCAATACCTGCCTAGTTTTCTTTACAAAAAGTATTGATATCCCACCAAAAACATAAATGTAAAAAAGGAGAGCCAAGTTCAATACAAAAATTATGCTTGGCTGTGGGGCTCGCCGCAAAAAGAATGGAGATCTAAATGAGTGCCACTGCCAAGTTCTATGCAAAATCCAAATATGTATTTATAGGAACAAAATAACATTATAAACAAGTATTAAACTCTATTTCTTTGCTTTATTGGATACCTATAACAATTGCTGTTATTTAAAAAAATGTGAGATCTTAAAGTAAGTTAGATTTGGCTTGGCCAGGTTTTATCAGAATTACAATATAAATAAAATGATTGATATAATGAAAACTGGCCAAGTCAAATCTAACCTACTTTAAGATCTCACATTTTTTTAAATAACAGCAATTGTTATAGGTATCCAATAAAGCAAAGAAATAGAGTTTAATACTTGTTTATAATGTTATTTTGTTCCTATAAATACAAATTTGGATTTTGCATAGAACTTGGCAGTGGCACTCATTTAGATCTCCATTCTTTTTGCGGCGAGCCCCACAGCCAAGCATAATTTTTGTATTGAACTTGGCTCTCCTTTTTTACATTTATGTTTTTGGTGGGTATAATATAGCGCGTGTAATCAAAACAAACGCCTCGCGCGCCGCGGTACCGCCGAACACCGCTGTGCGCTGCGGGACACGGAAAAAGATACACAACCATCGATTTACGTCTCATTTTTCAAGTCGCGCAATAAAGTGCTGGTCAATTTAAGTAGCTAAATAAAAACGTTATCTTGTACCATGGTTACACCAAAATATTTTCAGCTGACTGTCATAAGAAATATACATTGATAAATAATATACAACGTGTTGCCGCGTGCGTGCTAATATGCAACGTGGTTTCTCGTGAGCACCTTGTACGACATTTCGTGCGCTCGTAGACTATAAAATAATTTCCATACTATGTGATGTCCGCCCTTGACTTGGTCACATACATGCATAATAGATATATTATATAACGGTCAAGGACTTCGACCGTATCACCAAAAAGGAGTACATGGAAGTCGCATTTCCCTCTAGTTTCATTGAACTAAATGGAGGATTAATGAAGGACAAATAGAAATACCTCGTTTAACTCCTACACGTGCGTATTCTACGAAATATACAGGGTGTCCCGTGGCAGTTTTTTAATTTTAAATTCAAATAACTTTTCAACACGTAGTGTGAGAGAGACGCAGGGTTTTTTTTAGTTTCTTGCATGTTGCGAATTGATTAGTTTGATTAGTGACAGTGGATAGTTGGCTACGCAACGGTTTTTCACTTAAATGGATTTGATCTAAGATCAGCTGTCAATAGTGACAACTATGCTCCAAAAATGTTAGAACAAGAAATTAAAATCTAAATGATCAAGGCATTAATTTTGCATTAATTTCAATATACGCTGGCAATATGCACCATCCGCCAAACTGATTGAAAGCTGGATAGAAAATGTGTTTTCAAAAAATAAAAGACCCATAATCTGCTTTTAATAAAAATAATTAGTTTTGGTTTATAATTTTGAAATCGGATAAGTTATCTGTCACGGGACACCCTGTATAAGTACATAATATCCGCTAGACGTGCAGTAATCAAAACAAATGACACACGCATTTTAGGATAACGCTCCGCGGAATTACCACATTACACTGTGGGACATGAAAACGGTTCACTTCAGGTTTTATTTTGTCCGAGTGAAACGGTATCTTGGAATTGTGAAAGTGTTGGGTTTGAAAATATATTTTTTATGTTTAATTATTTTGAATAATAATTGCCTGCAACAAACAAAACATAAATAATGTAAAATGATTTATTTCTAATTAAAGGCATATTATAGGCAATCAATGAATATCTCTTCTAAGCTAATAAGATTACAAAACTAGAAAAATACAAACACAATAAATAAGATCACACATGTATTTACAAATATAAACGAGTAAAGACTTACAAGAAATATATTTCAAAAACAAATGGACCAAAATATAATTATGAAAACGTACACAGGCACTGACCCGCAGTGTATTTTCAGTTTTTACTCTCTTTTGTTTACGCGCGGCGTGATTATGAACTGTGCTACGTTTTATATTTTATAAACGTATATATACAGCATATAGCAAGATATACTTATATCCATCACGCGTGTATTTTACTGTCTCATCCGTGCGAAGTAGGGCAGAGATAATCGTTACAACATTTTATGTATATCATTATCATTAAACATCTTACTTACCTACTTACTTATTTATGTACTTGGTTGACGCGATGACCCAAAATGAGTCTTGGCCTCCGACACAAGAACACACCACGCCACTCCGCCCGGTCCTAAGGGCCTACCGCGAACCACGTTCGACGTGTTGCCTCCCTATCACACTTACGTACGAATTTACAAGTGCGACAGAGAGGTAACATGTCGAACGAGGCCCTCTGCGAGGATTCACGCCAGCTTTCACTGACGCCGAGCTCACGGAGATCTACCTCCATCCCATTCTATACGCCTAACTATACAAAAACATTTACTTCTTCCTCACGCTATTTTGCCACGGGGCATGGAAGCCTGGGGTCCGCTTGACAACTAATCCTAAGAATTGACGTAGGTCCTAGTTTGTACGAAAGCGGATGCCATCTGACCTTCCAACACAGAGGGAAAACTAGGCCTAACGATGAAAATCGAGGTTTGCCAACTACCGCTGTTTTGTCCGGTCAAACTAGTTTCGTATCATTTTTAAGGATTTTTCAATAAAGATCGTTTTATATCTACAGACAGTCAGACATTGCGGCAGATAGGTATGAATACGATAATAGACGCTATAGAAGGAGATTATATTTGTATGCCACGGCTTGGAAGACACTCGCAAGTAAGCGAGCCAAGCGTCTTCAGCCCGACTCCTGTTCGCCACGAGGACATTACGCCTGCTAGACCTGTGGTCGTGTTTGCCGCTCCCGTATTGGCTTAAACAGCCATAAAAAACGTTGTCGCTACCTAACTCTGCTTGTATAGTCTGTAGGTAAGAGACTCGAAGGTTAATGATGATGCCACGGCACGTGTCTGCACGCTCGATGTCTGTAGATATAAATCCACCTTAACATGTACTACGCTTTTGCAACGTAAGATCCTGGTGTTGAACAGGTTTGGCAACTGCTGCTGCTGCTATGTCAGACCGATCTGGTTTCGGAGAAGACCTGTCGAGGACCTCCAAGAAGAAGCTAAGAACGACACTCCAACAGTACAGGCATATTGCTGCAACAAAGAGATTTATTGTATAACTAGTGACCCGCTCCCCGGCTTTGCACGCGTTACACAAAACCTTAAAAAAATATCCTTAAACCTTCCTCAAGAATCACGCTATTTATAGGTGACAACCGCATAAAAATTTGTTCAGTAGTTTTTGAGTTTATCGCAAACATAGTCAATACAGACAGATGCAGCTGGGGACTTTGTTGTATAAAGTGTAGAGTGTAGTGAAGGCGGGATTCCATCAGTGTGCGGCCCTGTGCGGGTGTGCGGCCCTGTGCGGGTGTGCGAGTGTGCGGCCCTGTGCGGGTGTGCGGCCCTTTGCGGGTGTGCGGGTTTTTGTACTCAATATGCTTGTGTCGAACAGTGTCGCACACTGGTGGAATCCCGCCTTAAGATTTAATTGGTTATATTGTCGTAGGTTTTAAAGAGTGACCGAATTTTAAGATGTCTCAATTCTAGAGCTATTCTCTTTCGTAACTTCTTTATGTACCTATAAATTAAATGATAATTTTCGTTATATAGGTATGTATTGTATGTTATCGCAAAATGATATATGGTCCACCGTCAGTCAGTTAAAATCAAATCAAATATCATTTATTTTAAGGCAACATGGCGGGTTAATGTACGTTATTCTTCGTGCTTACCGTCCATACTTTACTCATACTCACCCATAATAAGAACACAGATCGTGATAGGTCCTGGTTGTTTTTTGTGGTAAATTATGTTCGGATAATACAGCCAAGTGCAGCACAGGAACATGACAAGCCAAGGTACCATTAGCACCGGGCCGGGCCGGGGCCGGCATTCGCTCTGCAAAAATAATACTCTATAGTAGAGAAACAATCGCTCGCCTAACAGCCGTATTCGAACAATGAGATACGTCAAATACTAGATATTGAAACGATATGGATTAGATATGTCAGTGTCAAACAAGTGTCAAAATTGACATTTCTTCAAACAAAAACGTCACTTTTGACACTTGTTTGACACTGACATATCTATTCCATATCTTTTCAATATATAGTATTTGACGTATCTCATTGTTCGAATACGGCTGTAAGTCCTACCTAAAGGCGCCGTGAGTAGGTACAGGTCGATTAAGAATATAATGATAATTAATAATTACTAATGTGATCCCCACGCCGAGTAACTGACACGACACCAGGTTCAATCCGAAGAGAACACTGTAGCGGATTCTTGATTCTGAAATATTAAAAGAAATAAAGACATAAATGACATAATAATCATGTAACTACCTAGTTCTCTAATTTTGATAAAGCAGAAACGTCTACGATAAATAACTCCCTCTAACGCAAAAATGCGTCCCTTGGAGTGGCCGGCGTTGGCCCATCGTGTAGAGGAGCCATTACAGATGTCATTTCAGTAGAATTTTGCGATTTTATTACAATATTACGATTACTGTAGATTTTGATAGTACTCACCTTCCACATCCATGTTAATGAATCTATGCTCCATGTCAAACATCTCAACCCTGGTCAGAACCAGTGCCAGCCGCACCAAGCTCAGCAGACCGTCTCCAGACGCCACCATCACCGAGCCGACGCGGACGCTGAAGAAGTAGAAGCCGGTTCGGAACGGGAATATGACACGTGCCGGCATTACAGCTAGACTGAAATATAAAGAAATATTTGCAATCTGGTTTGTTACAGTCCTGCAACTACGGCAAAACATTCGTCTGTGGTATTCAGCAAATCTCCAGACACTGCATTGTGAACTTATGAAGAGTTTAAAAAGAGCGCGAGATCATCACTTTAAGGTCAATGTGGAGAAGACCGTCTATAAGGGAAGACCGCTTTTAGTGGGAAGCAAAGTAGGCACATTTTACGGATATCGAAGAAAGCGCCGACATTTAGGTTATTTGAGCTTTTCAGTTTTAGAAGTAAAATAATATTCTTCTTCCTCGCGTAGTCCAGGCATTTTGCCACAGGTCATGGGAGCCTCGGGTCCGCTTGACAACTAATCCCAAGAATTGGCATCGGCACTAGTTTTTACGAAAGCGACCTGCCTTTTGACCTTCCAACCCAGAGGGTAAACTAGGCCTTATTGGGATTAGTCCGGTTTCCTTCACCGAAAAGCGTCTGGTAAATATCAAATGACATTTCGTACATAAGTTTAGAAGTAAAATAATAATATTCAGGTAAATCTTACCAGATCCTAGAGAAAATTTATATTCACTCGTAACATCTCATTGTATGGACTAATTATTTATGTGGCGATGAATTAAACATAATTTAAGCGCTAAAAAGTCACGGCATATCTTCAAAACGTTCGAATAGGTAAGCTAAATATATTTTAAATTAACTACTTTTGTATCAAAACATACCTAAAATAAATAGACAGTTTGTGTCACATCGTTTGACATATCAGAAATCGGATCATAGGCTAAAATAAAATAATGATTACGATAAATAAACCATAGACTACAGTAAAGGGCCAAAAAGAATGCACATCGAGCTTTAGAAAGAGGCAATCGGCTAATTTCGACTTCGTATAGCGATATCTGTGTCGCACACACCATGACGTTTGTTTTGTCAGTCATGGTTCAAATGCGAGAGAGTGCAGTCGCCTATCTAAGTCAATATATATATAGAGCTGCTAAAACCCCTATAAAATTAAATTTGTACTATGGCATCTATAGGGAAAAAAGGTAAGCCGTTACTCTACCAGTCACGCGAAATTATCCACAATGTTTATAAATATTTTTTATCTGAAGCCAACCAATTTAAAAAAACATGAGGATGTTAATGTAAGTAATTATTTTAAGAAGGTTCAACAGAGATTTGTCATTACAATATTACACTTTTTGTCGATCTTATATAAAATATATATTTATGAAGATTATTTTTCCCTAACAAGAATATAGCAATAATTAAAAATAGTTACATCGTGTTTTACAGCTCTATATATTTCACGTGAAATCAAAACAAAACAACAATAAAGTACTTAGTTCTAAATTCAAATTCTGATAAACGACTAACCTAATAATTGATGTACATGGAAATGAGCATTCGTTTGTATTCGGAAATGCGATGATTGCCGATGTGCATTCTTTTTGGCCCTTTACTGTAAATAACATACGCAAAAAGGTTGACATCATCCTTGCAAGGAAAGCGTGTTATTCCTAGGTATAGTCTGTTCGGAAAGAGAAGAGTCGTGGAATGTATTGTGCCCCATACATTCCGCGATTCTTCTCTTTCCGAACAGACTCTATTATTCCGTAAAATATTGTTATCATGTAAGATAGTTTTATTGTGCTTGAATACGATGCTATTTCTACTGTTCTATTGCCTGAAATATGTGAATAATTTGTAAATCTTAGTAGTAGTTATGAAGTACCTATTTACTTGCAAAAAGTCTTCAAGGAAGCGTGGACTTCTTAATAATATATCTTTATAAGATAGAGACGGACCAAGAGAAGTCTGCAGGGGATTCGATAGCCCACGCAGTGCAAGTGTCATTTATACGTCATAATTTTATAGAAGTTTGACGTTTAAAATAACACGTGCATTGCGTGGGCTATCAAATCCGCTGCAGACTTTTCATGGACTGACTCTAATCATTTATTATCATAAAATAAAAGCTATTGCTCAGACATGAACCCAACGTGGCACGACCTCGGTAATCCGCGCTTCCTTAATAACGCCTAAGCCGGTCGGGTGAGGGAGAAAGGAGTCATAATTTACAAAATCTCTGCGTATTTGTTCCCACTGCTCGAGCGTGGGGGTCTGTGGGTGTACCTGGACACCAAACGCCAGTTAGGCCCACTAAACTTGAACCATTCCACTAACCCGGGGTTAACCGGTTAAACCTATGGTTACCAGTGCAATTAGACACTAGGTTAACGGTTTAGCCGCTTAACCCCGGGTTAGTGGGATGATGCAAGTGAGCCTTACGGAAAGAGAGATCTAAGCTCTCCTACGTGTACGCGCTCAACGCAGCTGGCCAACTTTATTGTCACGCGTGCAATTTGATATTTGATATTTATTGAAATAAAATTTTACAGCATTACAGTATTCGAATAGAGTATTTAAGAGCAAGTTCGGCCTGGCCAGCCACATAAGGGCTCACACGCTAGATGAGGAGGACTATATATAAAGTCCGTCTAAGGTTACTTTCAGTATTATATTCTTTGCTTTTAACCGAATTGAACAGAACCCCTAGCGTAAATTTCATTCGATAACGTGACGTGCGTTCGCGTATGCGTTGTCTATTTTTGTATGGGATTTTGAACAGCTCGCCAAGCCGGACGTTTTGGAAACTCAAAATCCCAAACAAAATGATCCCCTCTCCCTCAAACGCTGCCCCAATTCGCCCAAGAAAATTTTGGCCTCGGCACACCAACACCCGGACGTCTCCACAGCTAAAATACACTCCACTGTCAAAATAAAAAAAAATAAAAAATATTAAATAAAAAAAAATATTTAAAAAAAAATATATATATAAAAAAATATAAAAATATAAAAAATAAATAAATAAATTTAATAAATAAATAAATAAATTTAATAAATAAATATTTTTTTAATAAAATATTAAATTATAAATAAAATAACACTCCACTCCAATGTTAAAATAGTATACCCTAAGCCTTTTACTCGGTAAGCGGTAACAACAAGACTACGGAAACCCCGAGTCGATGATGTCACGGGATCAGTGTAATCCAGGAATTCGAAGAACAAACGGTCGACGCGCGCTGCGAATGTTTAACCACCTACAAGGGGAACATGACGATGCAGGTTAGGGTCAATAGGGTCTCCCTTATTTTATTTTACGATTTTCAAACATATATAATGCATACCTACTAGGCCAAGAAATAAGAAGTTATAGAGGGAAATGCTAGGAACACAATTTTTGACTCCGTAACTTTGTTTGGACTAGTTAGGAGGTGAACATATCAAAAGTCCCCGGCCGTAGCCCCGGTGCTGGGGGGGAGAGGGGGGAAAGAAGGTCTCATTTTTCGGTTTTTCACTAATATCTTGGAAACTTTGCGTCTTAGCGACATGACTACTGAGACAAACCAAAAGCTGATAAAATTTGTTACAAGTTTTATTCAGTCAAGTTTTTCGATATCTTGAATAGTTTTTGAGATATCCGCTCTTGAAAGTTTATTTAGGGCTTTCAATTTTATCTTGATATCTACATTAGTGAAGCTGCTAGGCCGTGGTTGGTATCATTTTCGTATAAATCGGGGGTGCTGAATTCATTTTTGGTATCACATTGACACCATTCCTTAGAAAAAACATATAAACTTTAAACAAATACCTTTTTTTTTAAATTCATCTTCACGCTTAAACCGCTCAACCAATTTAATTGTAATTTGGTATACAGATATTTCGAGTCCCAAGACAGGACATAAGATACTTTTTATCTCAATAATCATCCTTTAAAGTTGTGAAATGGAGTATGGGGGGAATTCAACTTCGTCGACGAAACTGAATTCCTGAGGTAAATACTGCTTAAGGTAAAGTTTGAAGTCATGTTAGGTATCATTTTCATCTAAATCACAGATGTATACCATCCTAAATTTCACCTAAACCGGTTCAGCGGTTATTGACTCCTCATACAAACTTCCACCCCACTTTTCACATCCTCAAAAGATGCTTTTGGTTATAAAAACCATCCTATGTCCTGTGTCGAGACTGAAACTATTTCTATACAAATTTTCAACGAAATTGTTTCAGCGGTTTAAGCGTGAAGAGGGATTTTTAAAAATATATTTTTATTAATTTTGGTTTTACTTCGGAATAGTGTCAATGTGATACCATAAATGAATTCAGCACCCCCGATTTATACGAAAATGATACCAAACATGGCCTAACAGCATCACTGATGTAGATATCAAGATAAAATTAAAATCCCTAAATAAACTTTCAAGAGCGGGTATCTCAAAAACTATTCAAAATATCGAAAAACTTGACTAGATAAAACTTGTAACTAATTTTATGAGCTTTCGGTTTGTCTTAGTAGTCATGTCGCTAAGATACAAAGTTTCCAAGATATCAATGAAAAACCGAAAAATTCGACCTTCTTACCCCCCTCTACCCCGCAGCACCGGGGCTACAGCCGGGGACTTTTGATATGTTCACCTCCTAACTAGTCTAAACAAAGTTACGTAGGTAGTCAAAAATTGTGTTCCTAGCATTTCCCTCTACAACGTTTTTTGAGCATTCATTTACTGACTTATACCCCTAAATTGATTTATATTACCCCAAAAAATCTGAAAATAAATTTCAGGTCATTTCTATAAGTGCAACCTTGTGCCGACTTTCATGCGAATCTCCCATACAATCTATGAAAATGACCATAACTTTGTTACTTTGTTTTGTTTTGTTTGTTTTGTTGTTTGTTTGCTTTGTTACTTATAAGTATAGTGGCTGACCGTACTACTGCAGTATAAACATTATTTCACAGAGTAAATATTAAAATACAGAATATGTTAATTTTTTGGTCAATTTTAGCTTAATACCGCTTACCTAATACACATAATAGAGTCCGTTCGGAAAGAGAAGAGTCGTGGAATGTATTGGGCCGCATACATTCCAGTTTGAACACAAGTCGTAAATATGGACTTATCCAAAACGTTGCACTTGAGTTACAATGTTCAGCCCGAATGCACTGCATCGAAAAACTCCAAAAGCTTCTGATATCTAGTTAGAGTTCGCGATGGTTCGGGCGCCAACTACTGGGAACGCCCGTTAATTGACGAGAAGTTTTAATTGGCTGCGGCTAGTGATGTGCCAACACTGCACCAACAATGAGATCCAGAAATATTCCCGCGGAGTATTGCCCTAACTGTAAAGCCCGCTCCACGCTCGCGAAGCCGCGAACGCGAGTGTGGAGTCGAGGTCGCAGATCTGCGTTAGTGTGGAGCGGGCTTGACACGCTTCGCTGTGTGGGATACACACTGGTACCCCTAGGGTAAATTTTATTCGATGGCGTGACGAGACGTACGTACAAAATGACCCTTACACACGTTAAGGGTAATTTTGTATGACCATTTTGTCCAAATCGTTCCGCTTGACATAACGCAAACGCGAACGTACTTCATGCTTTTGAATAAAATTTACACTAGGGGTTCTTAGCGCTTGCACGACGTAGTGTCCACAGCTTGTAACCCCTAATTCTGAGATATAAGAACTGCCATGGGTGCATTAATACATATGGTGGAAATATTCACTGTCCTCGGGTGAAGTCTCGGTAGCACAGTTGTTAGAGCATGGGCTAGTGATCCAGTTGAGTTTGTCTCGCACGAGACAGTGAATATTTTCACTTTTAATTAAAAACCGATCATTGATAGCAAATCACGCTGTTCCTGACCCATGAGACGCATGATGCGTTCTCTGTCTCGTTCACTCACACGCGTATTCGGGAAACGAGATAATCACAAGATCTAGAAACAATATAGAGATCAACTAGATTTACATTAGATATCGACTAGATGTGACTTGGATATCTAAGTCATAACTTGTCGAAATCGTTCAAGACGGCCTCCAGAATCGCGGAAACGTCAAATTTTACATACCTATCTTACAAATATCTTTAAATTATCCATATCGTAACTTGTTGAGGTCTTGTAGAGATCTAATACATTTTCAGAATCGAGCCGTCAGTCGTGGGCCGAGCGCGTTCGATCAATTTAGTAGAGTTCGACCAAGAAAAGTCTGCATCGATTTTGATAGCCCACGCAGTGCAAGTGTTATTTATACGCCATAATTTCATAGAAGTTTGAAGTTTAAAAATAACATTTGCACTACGTGGCCTATCAAATCGCTGCAGACTTTTCTTGGTCTAACTCTATCTGAAGAGCCCTATCCTTGAGCCTGATTTTAGGTTTCAAATAGGCATTAATTTGTGTTAAATCTGGCTGTATCTTATATTTATACTTATGACGAAATATTTTCGTCTTCCCAGACAGGAATATTTCAAGAATATTTCCGCGGCACAGCACTGTGTGCAGTGCAGCCGCGAGGGGCGAAACCCGCAGTTTCATTAACTCGTCCGATGCAGCTTAATACGCTTATTGTTCACTGTCAAAGATGCTCAGAGCGTATCTCGCGGATCCTGGTACTTTGTGAAATGGAGACGGACCCCGATTCTAATTTGTGGCTTTCCAACAGACAAGGGTCCTTATGCTTCATCTACAATAAGGACGTTAGTATTAGAATTTCTGTTGCAATTTCAGATGGGAACGTCTTTATCGCACTTGAATCATGAAGACCCTTCTGTGATGGAAAGCTTTTGATCTTATTTCGATATGACCTTGAAGACCCCTCACATTGATTGGTGCAGTGCGTTTCGTCGAATTTCATTTGTTTGAACAATTTTTGAGTCGAAAGAAATGTTACCTATGTAGGTACTTTGTTTTTGTGAAAGTTGAAATTCCATTTTACCTACATCGAAATGTAAACTGCGGGACATTTTTGTAAGGAAAAATGTCAACAATTCCTGCTGCTGACGCTTAGCAACAACTGTTTACTCAACTAAAAAAAGAAAACCTAACTTCATTTTTGAACTGTTCCTCTGCTGATTATCCTCGCTCTTTTCCCGGCCACCAACTCCGTGAACTCTTAAAAAGCACCCAACTACAACCCTAACACCTTCAGAATAAGGTCTACAACGGGGTGGCAAAACTGGCGCTAACTGATTTAATAACTTTTAACCGGGAGTTAACTGACCCTTCTGGTCTTCCACCGTCTAAAGTTAATTGATTGTGAACCTTATTGGAGGAAGATACGGTCTATAATACGTCAGTTGAGTGTTGCTGTTATTAGTAACCATACGAGAGCTCGTAGAGTTATATAGCTGTAGTGTAAATGTAAAGTGAGCTATTAGTAACAACTATCAAGCCAATTCCAACGTGCACTGACATCAAATCGGTATTGGAATGATACTGGAATCGTATCAGTTAAGAGGCCCACTGATTAACAGTCCGCCGGACGGTATCGCCCTGTCAGAATAGAATTTTGACAGTTCCTAACAACTGACAGGCTGATACCGTCCGGCGGACTGTAAATCAGTGGGCCCCTTTACCTGTCATTCGCGCGTTCATTTCGCTTGTATAGGCGTATTTAAATTTTAGTTATTCGATCTGTTTCCGATATAATACTGATACTGTCAGTGTCATATCGGAAACAGATTGAATACCTGTTGGACTTCGCACAGGTAACAGTGCGAGCGAGACGCCTGCGCGAATGACAGCTGACTGATATGATTCCGATTTCATTCTGATATCGATTTGATGTCAGTGCACGTTTCAATTCGCCTATATACGTGATTGGAGACCGCACTTGGTCGGTTACCCCAGACAGTTAAAGCGTTCGCTTGTTACTGTATGGGATGTTTCATAGCTGCGTGACGTTGATCAGTCTGTTAACTGTGGTTGGTGCAACTGGCCCTTACACTGATATGTTGAACTTTGGACTGGCCCATGCTTGGTATGCGATTGGAATTCTTCTGATTGGGGCTGGTAAATTTAGACAGTTAGCAGATTGGGGCTAGTTTGGAAGTTTTCTAGGGAATAGTATTTTGACCGCTATAGGTATTTGTGTTTCACTCGTACTATATATTGTTATGTATGTTGGTACGAATGGAGGGGTACCAACGCCAAAGGTCGCGAAATTCACGACAAGACAAGGTATGGTTCCAATACCTTGCCCGACAATGCGCAAAGTGGCCTAATTCACCTGAAGTTGTTCCCGACATGGCTCCCTGGTTCAGCTGCCATAAATGCGGTTTGGCTTAAACAGCCACGAGAGATGTTGTTCCGCACTTACAGACGCTGCATAAATCATCTGTCAAGATATTAATCTCTCAAAGATCATACCAATCACCACCTTATAAAATAACGTCCACGCCGTCCGCCGCCGTGTCTGTCTGTTTGTGTGTTTGTTCGCGATAACCTTAAAAACTACTAAACTTTTCATCTTCTTCTTTCTTCTTCACCTATCAATAGAGTGATTCTTGAGGAAGGTTTAAGTGTATAATTTTCTCCGTGCGAAGCCGGGGCGGCTCGCTAGAATCAAATAAAGACGAAATTTTCAGAACCTCTAGTTTTAGTAATTTTGCGGGCAGTTTTACTACCCATTACTCAACTCCGCCCAACCAAAGTAGTGAAGTTATTAGTGAAGACGCGAGTTGCAAACAAACGGCATCTAGTTGCATTACGGTGCAGCCGGGGAACCATGCATTAGGGTGGAGCGCGCTTCTATGGAAAAAAATTTTTTTTCGTAGATTCAATTCTAATAGTGCGGAAAAGTTGTCGTAGGGTGAGAGTATATTGTGTGATTTTTTATATTTTTTTATGGCGTCATCTTGTGCCTCCGCATCGCCTTCAAAATATTTCAAGAAGTGGAAAAACGTGACACGTGTGTAACCATAAAAAATGATATAAAGATTTATTTCCTGCCTAAATATTTAATTATACAGTTATTGTAAGCACCTAAGTAAACAAATATTTATTTAAAATATAAGTACCAATTTATAAAAAAAAAATATTGCTTGATGAAATGGGCCTTAAAAATCCATACGGGCAGCATCAACATCGCTTAAGTGAAAATAACCGAAATAAAAAAATAAAACATGATGTGTATGTATTGATTATTGTATTGTATAAAAATATGTTTTCCTTCTTCGATATTATCCATTTTCCAGTTAAATAAACCATAATAAACGGTTAAAACCTAAGAAGAAACCACCAACACTACCTGAGTGCAAGCAACTTTTACTCTCATACGTATGTCTTAAATATTGTTTTCCTTTATTTTTAAAAGGTTATTATTTTAGATAAATATGTAGATTGGAATACATTTAGGTGTTAACGGAGTTTTTTCTTTTATTTTGACTTCATAAAAAGTTTTGCAATATATTTGAAGACTACACTCTTCTCACCGTATAACCCACTTCAGGACGACAAGTTATTAAACGTGATTAATTACAATAAAAATATATACAACGACAAACTAAGTGTCTTCTGAAACAAAAATAATCAACTTTGATAAATAATTCAGAAACATAATATTTAAAAAAATATAATTGTGTATTTATAATATTATAATCAATATTTAAGGCCAAAGCGATATGTATCCCTCCTCCACTTAATCATCAGATAGAAAACTGGAATTCACAGGAAATTTGGTCAAATTGGTATTGATATTTTGCAATAGCATGGATTCACTTTCATCGCTGATATAATGAAGACATAAAACATACATTTTTACCTCTACTGGGTCAATTTGACTATATTTCAAATATACGTCATTGCAGTGAATACGGCCCATATTTGACTACTGGTATAATCAATAATTACTATAGAAGTGAATAACTGAGAGAACTTTTTATTCACCTAAAATAATAACTTTAAATAAAAAAGAATAACTAATAAGTAAAAAAGCTAAATTTGTCATTTTAAATCCAAATAATACTTAAACAAATTTGGTGCTATATACAGGATAAACATTTTTCATACAAAAGTTCATTGACCTTGCGGAGGCACTTACTCCCTTTTGATAGTAAAGTCGTCATAATAACTTCTTATCTTAAACCCTAAAGGCAACTTTTTGTCACTATTAGAAAACCAAAATCCAAAAAAAATAATTTCGCTCCACCCTACCATGCATCCTTATTAACAATAATAACTGCAACTGCACCCAGAATGCATATGCCATCTTGTTGCGGTAGTTGCATTTGACGCTGTTTGTTTCAGGTATATGGAAGTTCGACGTTTAAAACTTTAAAATAACACTTGCACTGCGTGGGCTATCAAAGTCTCTGCGGACTTTTTTTGGTTGAACTCTGTTTAAGTTATACAAGATCGAATACACTGTCCTCACATGGTAACATCTCTCAGGAGTTTGAGAGAATAGTGGCAGATGCATAAATGATGCCACAGACCGATGACAAACCGTCTGCCCCGGGCCCGGGGGATTGTGAGCGACTAAGGATGACAATACATCGACAACTCGAACTCCGAGATCAAGACTAAATTGTTGAGCAATACACTTTTTGTTTGATAATCCGCTACTTCACGCTAGATGTCTACAACGAAAATAAGCAGATTTTTGACTACAAGCAAGTAAAGAGGCTGGGCCGTTTTTTTTTGTTAAGTAAGTGGTTACACAGTTTGGTTGACACAGTGACCAGCGACTGCTTTTATTTGGTGTGTGAAGAGATTGGTGTCGTGGCCAAAAGGGCCACGTCACCACCAAGGATGAAAGGGAAAGGAAATTTACAGGATAAGGATAGCAAAGAATAGAGAAGAGAAATAGGATAGAGAAAAGGAAAGAATAGAGAAGAGGCTGGGCCGTCTATGTATTATCTATTAGTTTATCAGGCCAATTCGAATTTTAGTTATTCGATCTGTTTCCGATGTGATACTGATCTGTCAAAGTCAAAAGTGATATTTTTTCAACCAAAAACGTCACTTTTGCAACTAAGACACCAGTGTCACATCGGGAACAGTTCGCATAGCTAAAATTAAAATTAGCCTGATATACTAATAGATAATACATAGACGGCCCAGCCCCTTATAACATGCTTGCATTGCAACCAAATTCTGCTTATTTTCATAGTCGACATCTAGTGTCAAGTACCGGATTTAATCAGTACCGCTGTATGTCTGTGGTGCTGTCAGTACGGCGGTCATGACAGACGCGCCATTTTGCTCACTTGTTGGCGTAATGTATTTTCTTTGTTGGCGAGATTTATTTCGTTTCGTTTTCGAGTGATAAATCTACTGAGGAGTGCGCGGGTAATGGAGGTCGATTCGTTACGCTTTTTAATGGCGGGATTTTAAGGTAACATTCGGATAATGACTGCAGCAACGTTGGGATGCACCCTAATGAATCGTCAATATATATGCCTTTATTTGAAGAGATCCCTGGATCCCTCATGGATCCTATCATCAGAACTTGGTTTTGACAAATACGGGACCGATTAGGGACTATACAGCCGTATTCGAACAATGAGAATGAGATACGTCAAATACTAGATATTGAAACGATATCGGGGGGCACGGCAGTGCCAACGCCAAGTCGAGCGCGAAGCAAACACTGCCGTACCATATTTACTGGAACCATTTCGCCGCATTTTCAGGCCCCTATTTGAGAACCTCTGGATAAGACCAGAATGAAGAAATTTTGGTCATCCAGTAAGCTATAATCACATACTTAAAATCCAAAATTTCAAGTCTGTAGGTCATTTAGTTCCGAAGTTAAGCGAAAGCAAAGTTTCGCATTTATGAAACTCACTCATGATCATCAGAATAGAACTAGTACTTCCCATAAACTCAGAGAGCTGAAATTTGGTACAGAGTTAGGGTTTAATGGCCACATAAAGGGAAAACCTAAAAATATTGCAATATCAGTCACGTTTTAAAGATCTAAGAACTGCATAAGTAAGTTTGTAATCCCATATAAATATATGATATTACAAAGTTACTGTTGCAGTTCCTACAAATAGTAGGTAAAGGTACACTACGATGTACGATGCAGTGCCAGGGGGTTTCTACAAAAAGAAGTGAAATCCCACCAAAAACATTCTGTAAAAAACTAGCCAAGTCTCGATGGAGCTGCTTGTTTATCTCTAAAAAGTAATGAAATCTAGACAAAGTCGTGCCAAGTCTAAGGTTCCTTACTGCGATTTCTTTATTATTATAGTTAATGTTGTGTGACTTGGCCGTTGAAGGGTACACAAGGGTACAAAATCAGGTGCTCCATGACACCATTGCACCAATCTGTCGCCAGAACCGCTACCCATTGACGATGGAAAATTGCCACTTGGAAAACGTTGATTCAATAACCAGTCAATTGTAGGCTTGATAAAGCTGCGTATTTCAATAATACTTATGTATGGGCGAGCCTGAAACAAACACTTCTTTTTGGTGCAATGGCAGATTGGTGCAATGGTGGCATGGAGCACCTGGTTTTGTACCCTTGTGTACCCTTCAACGGCCAAGTCACACAACATTAACTATAATAATAAAGAAATCGCAGTAAGGAACCTTAGACTTGGCACGACTTTGTCTAGATTTCATTACTTTTTAGAGATAAACAAGCAGCTCCATCGAGACTTGGCTAGTTTTTTACAGAATGTTTTTGGTGGGATGTATCTTATCTCATTGTTCGAATACGGCTGTTATACATTGAAACAATTGACAATGTTGCACCAAAGTCTGCAGCAGATTTGATAGCCCACGCAGTGTAAGTGTTATGTAAACGTCATAACTTCATAGAAGTTTTACGTTTAAAATGACACTTGTACAGTCACCTGCAATAATATGTCACACAAGAAAGGCCACAAAAATATCTGACACGATCTTATTTGTAGAGCCATAAGAGCGTGTCACATATTTTTGCGGCCTTCGAAGAGTAACATATTATTGCAGGTGACTGTACTGCGTGCGCTATCAAAATAGCTGCAGACTTTTTACGGTCTGACTATAACCTCCTCCATTTAAGAAGTCAGTTAAAAAAATATTTAAAACATTTAATTGCCAAAATAATACTCGTATTGATTTACCTGTAAATATTTTTGATACCGGACATAACCCGAAGGCTCATTTTCGCATTTATAATTCAAATATAACTTGTCTACAATTTGATCGAGGTGTTGTCAATAATTCTCCGTTATCTCATAACTTTGTTATATAAATATCCTGAATCTGTCATTCTGCAAAACGAGTAGATACTTCGATCCGAATGAATCCCTATTCTGGGGAATAAAACGTTTGAATTTTATTATAAACAAAAAAAAACTTAATAAATTACGAAAAAGTGACCAATCCATCAAGCAAACGCTTTTCGATATGATACTGATCTGTTACTGTTAAACAAAAATTTTCTTCAAAAAAAACGTCACTTTTGATACTGAAAAATCCATATCATATCAGAAACATATAGGATAACTAAAAGTCGAATTGGCCTGTAAAGCATGGTTAACGGCGCCTAGTCTTTCAAATATACTGCACTCTAGTCAATTACCTAGTTATATACTTGCAAATAAAACAAATCAAAAATATAATAAAATTCAGATAAAGTTTTGTTTTCAAGATGTTGAAAAAATGCTTACATAAGACATTATAATGAGGATGCTCCTCGTAAATACTGTCGTATACGGTATACTTAATTTCTTGGATTGCGGCCAACATTTTCCCCAGTTGCCTAAAATGTGTACGAGACTACAAGACCGGCAATAAGTTACTTTTCAGCCAAGGACAAAACCTCACCGTCTAGGCTAAAATTAAGTCATTTGACTTCTTTTTTTATACTACGTCAGTGGCAAATAAGCATACGGCCCGCCTAATGGTAAGCAGTCCTTTATAGCCTATGATGTATACCTACCTACTGCATGCAACTCGTAATAATACTTTGCAATTGCGCAAGAAGTTTTACTCGTAAAGTTTCATTGATTGAGTAGGTGGCGCTGTCCGTCTCCATGTTTTGTGGTACTGAACTAAATTGTAAGCACCGTCAACATTATCTGTCAAATTGGAAGCATTTTAAAAACATCAACTAAAATGTATCTGACAAACAACCACAAAATAATTTTAAGATCAAGGTTAAAGATATATAGGTAGCCCTTAAAATTAGGGTAGATCGGGGACAACACAACATTTGTGAATAAAAGAAAGGTCAAGTATTTCAAAATAAGAGCTTTGAACTCGATGACATAAACTCCACGATACAGTAATTCTGTCTAACTCAAATGAAAACTTAAACCATTAGCAACCTTAATTCATTACAATTAGGTTCAGAATGTTATAAAAACCTTCATGTTCTCAGAATAAGTATTCAAAGGTGGGCAAATTGAAACGTCAGGAAGACGAGGGTGGGTCCAGCAAACAGGCCTGTATACATTATATCATCCTCGCTTCGATACGATACTTACTGACAGAGTGAAACGAACAGTTAATCCCATCAGTTTGAAAAACAGCAGGCTTCGTTCAGTTCAGTTTTTTACAATAAAATGGACTCTATAAAAAAATCTTGGACTCCCCTTTACATACATCAAAATTCATTCTTCAAGAATTCCGAATATAATTAGACCTACAAGCTCTGAACATTAGGTACTTTCCTTACTTCGCCCATTATGTCATGGGACACCGGTACAAATAGTAGGTACAATTGCGGGACCTATAAGTGGCTGTCCACGCCAGGCCACTTTGATTTGTTAGCCTGACCATCAGAGATACGAGAGCGATACACTACTTCCTTCTACTCCGCTTGTGCCGTCACCAACACGAGTACAAATAGTACAAATGCGGGACCTATAAGTGGCTGTCCACGCCAGGCCACTTTGATTTGTTAGTCTGACCGTCAGATATACGTGAGAGTTACACTACTTCCTTTTACTCTGCCTGTGCCGTCACTAATACGAGTACAAATAGTACAAACGCGGGACCTATAAGTGGCTGTCCACGCCAGGCCACTTTGATTTGTTCGTCTGACCGTCAGATATACGAGAGAGTTACACTACTTCCTTCTACTCTGCCTGTGCTGTCAATAATACGAGTACAAATAGTACAAACGCGGGACCTATAAGTGGCTGTCCTCGCCACGCCACTTTGATTTGTTCGTCTGACCGTCAGATATACGTGAGAGTTACACTACTTCCTTCTACTCTGCCTATGCTGTCAATAATACGAGTACAAATAGTACAAACGCGGGACCTATAAGTGGCTGTCCACGCCAGGCCACTTTGATTTGTTAGTTTCACCGACAACATCCTTTGGGGATTTGTGTGCCGTTTGATGGCAAATAAGTGGGTCACGGACGGTGTTTGGGTTTTCCTACCTACGGCGACTCACAGTGCGTCTCGCGCGCACCAAATCAGCGTCAACAAATACAATAAAGGTGACAGTCCATTTCCAACGACAGCAGCACTACTATTAATTTTACTATGGAAATTGATAATAACACCGACGCGTTCGTACTAGTAGTGCAGCTGCGGTCAGAAATGGAATGTTACCCTTAATTCGTTGAGGATGCTGTTGAGACTCCCGCGGTTCTGCAGCGCGTCATCCATGTTTGCGGAGGCGCTCACAGCGCGGACAGCTTCGATGCCGTCTGGCGCAATAAAACTGCCTCGCTGCTAGACAAGGTGCGCGGGAGTGGCAACAGCTAAGCATAGCCAATAAGTTTGATTGTTCTCTGATGTGCAAAATGATCCAGAGGACCAAATACTCCAAGGAATCTCCAGTTTGATTTTTTGCTCTTATTAAGGGCCACACCCTATTTATTATTAGTAGGTAAACTTACATGAAGATTAAGTAGATTAAGTTCTAAACTAAACAATATGTGGACATAATGTTGTCTGTAATACATAAAATTCATTCATTCAATCAATGGCATCGTATCATCTATATACAATACCTTAAGGGATTTAAAAAAATGCGGTTCTTATGTAAATTCTAAATAGTCTAACTAGTCTCCATTTTTCCGTTCTAAATAGGACTGTGAAACTAAACTAGCACAACCAAACAACCATGGCTTTAAAATCCTTTTCAACCAAGCTTCCAACAGTTACTTGGCGTCCGTTTAATTAAAAACTCATTATGAAACCAACAGATTAATCCCGTTGTACCATAAAAAGCCAATGTTTTTCCCAAGTTAACTTTTTCCTACAAGAAAATGTGTCACAGTCATAAAATAACACTGACATCTGCTAAAATTCCCGCTAACATAGAACACTAAAGAACCCAAAAGTTCCACAATAAATATAAGAAACGTCAGAACTATTCTCCGCATCCGATAACGACGCAGCATCGAGCATCGACGAATTGCCGAATAAAACTGACTATGCGTTCACCAAACTCCTTGTTCTCATTTTTAGCTAATCACTACTATACTCTGACCTCTATATTAGTGAAAATCATGCGTTCAGCCGTCTTGGACTTATACTGGTTTATTCACAGTGGAATTTTTGGAAAGCTTCGTGATTTAGAGTCCCCACAATCGCCGCTTGCCTCGGCTTATCGCCCGACAATGAGTCTGAACAGCTTTCCTCTTTGGTCTGTTTTTGACCTACATCTACCATCCACAACGTTAGCTGAACTGTACCTTATGGCAAAGACAGAAGGTCTATCAGATGGTCAGTTAATTGCTGTTAAATAGTACAGCCCCTGTTTAATCTAATGGCAACTCTAACTACGATGTTTAAGGTTCTGACTGTAACTGAGATTAGTGAGATGGTCAGGATTTCCAGTATCCATACTTCCATAGATTATCAAGGCTAGTATTTGTCCTAGTAAACAAGTTTTTATTGAACCATTTCTGAGGTAAAAGTTTGAAGGCCTATCGCAGGGATTTGATGTAATTAAGAGAGGTAAGGCACGGTAAAATGTTCTCGGTAGAATCGGGAGCTGCCCAACCGTGGAAGACCTTATAGACAGACAGCCATAATAGCAGTTATGTTTACTCGGTAGGTATGTAGTGTTATGTTGCTAATAGCGAGTAAGGTTACCAGGACTCCCAAGGAGATATCCATGTAAGCTACTAGAGTTGCAAGAGCCCATCTTAGGCTGCGGTGGCTGCCTGACTTCAGGCCGCACGCTTGTTCACCACCAGTGCCACATAACAAACCCATTGTGTTTGTCGAATAATTGGCAATAACATCAAAGTGCAATGTTACCACGAATAAAGATACCGTTGGAATTCTGACTGCAACAGCGACTGCATTACTGACTCAAATGTCTAAAATCCATGCAGCAACATCTATTTTTATAATGTAATAATGCAGTCTGGCATTCTTGTAGCTTTTCTGTTTTTTATAAGCGGCGTGAAATTTCCCCGAGATCCCTAAAAACTAGCATCTGCTCGCGACGTCCCGGACAACCCGTAATAGAGTAATGAGGACAGGGATAGCACTCGCAATACTGCCACGGGATTGGACACCAATGATCAGGGTTCTCCAAACTACGGCTAGTTTCACACCGAAACTGGTGTTTTTCCGAAGGAACCAAAGGTTCGGCTTTGACTCAGTTTCAGCCGAAACCGAAACTTTTATAGATGTGTTAAAATTGTTGAAAAAAATGTCAGGGGCCTTTCTTTTTACACATATCAATAATTATACACCTACAGTTCGTGCAAGTGGTATAAAAACTGGCCAAGTCCAGGGAATTGGGCTGCATTAAGGCAACGAGCGATCGATAGCCCATCTTCCCTGCACCACATCTACATCTGTGCGCCTGATGATGATATCTGAACTTGGAGCTATTTTACACCGGCTCACGACCTTATTTTTAAATTTTTTAATACGTTACGTGATTCCAGTTATGATATAAGTAATCAGTTTGTATTAGTCCAAATTCCCTCAGGCTGCTAGCAACCGGGAGCAGGCCGTTCTCAGCCAGCAGCAAATTGTTTTAAAAACATGGCGAGTGCATGCGCCGTGATCTCGGAGTCTGACATTTTTTACTGCAAGTTACTTTAAATAATGTTCGATCGTATTTTTTTAATAGCTATGCCATGAAAAGAAAAAATGAATAATATTTCAACGCCCAATGAGTTAACCATAACGCGAAAATTTCACAGAACACTGACACAAAAAACACCTCTGTAGAAAAAATACGGGCAAGACCATATAAGGGTACATCGGTCTCACTCCCGCTTTGCATATCGTCGTGAGTTAGAGCTAGACAGTTGACATAAAGAGCAATTGTTAATTGCATTTTGATTTTCTTTCAGAGCTGTTCGGGTGTGTTGGCACATATCACGCTTGTATCACACAAGAAAAATGCAATGTGTTAAACGAACTTAATTTACTTTCATACGAGTGCGCGATGGCTTTTTAGTGTTGGTTAAAGGTACCTATAATATTTGCTATATGACTCGTATCCTCGGAGAGAATTTCGCTTCATATACAAACGGTGTTTCGTTCCCATTTAAAAAAAACATAGGTAGGTAAAGGTATACGTATTGGATTGTAATGAAGCTTTGCATATATTACAAATATTACAATGACATTAGGTACCTATATCTAGTTCTATAAGCGCCACTTGCACCATCTCACTAACTCGGGTTTAACCGGTTAAACCGTTAACCTAGTCTCAAATTTTACTAGTACGGCGCGATTCGGGAAATGAATTAGAGATGCACTAGATATGAAATAGTAAAGATATGTGACGTTCCACGGCAAAAGGTACCTTATGGCTTCTGGCGCTTACGCTATTATTAACGCCGCCCCAATATTCAGCCGGGGCAATCAGGCAATGGTACCTTTTGCCGTGGAACGTCAAATATCTTTACTATTTCATATCTAGTGCATCTCTAATTCATATCCCGAATCGCGCCGGTGTAACCACGGTAACTCTAGGTTTAACCGATTAACCCTTGGTTAGTTAGTCATGCCTACTTGAAGTTGCGCTATGTATGGAGTCGCGCGCGACAACGCAGGCTATTAGCCAAGTCATGCTAGATGGTCTGGTTCAAACAAAGGAATGCAAAGTGTAATAGGTACATTACAAGTGCAAGTGCACAAAGACATGTACTGTTTTAAAGTGAATTATCCCGAAGTGCAGTGATTGAGCATCAGCGGTGCAGCTACGGAGATTCGCTTGCTGCAGTTGTTAAGGGCAAGATACCTACTAGATAGAACTATAGTACTAACATTATTTTACTTACAACCAAAGTCCTGAGATGAATTATTAAAAATCATTAAAAATACACATACTTAGGGCCCCCCACATCTAGCGTCTTTCGAGCGTCGGCGTCTGTCGGCGTCTGGTCAGCGCTATGGAAAATGACGTCACTGCGCGTCGAGCAGCGGCCATAGAATTGTAGACGCCGACGCTCGAAAGACCCCAAGAAGAGCCCAAGTGAATGGGATAAGGGCAAGATAATGATGATGAAGTAATAATTTGAGTAAGTAGATATTTAGTGTTTATTTATATATCGTCACTTATATACGTACCTACTAATAATGCAAGCCATGTTGAGTTAAATTAGACATCATTTAAGCATAGTAGACTTTATCAACCTGTTACAGTTGATTGAATTAGATTCTGAAATGCCTACGCCTACGCCTGGCTAGGTCTTAACCCAAGTAAATATTTAAACAGACTAAGCTAAAAACATTCACGAAAGCTGGCATGAATTAATTGAATTAGAGAATCGAAAATGTTTTAGTAGTGAAAACGGCGTAGATAAGGTAGTACAAAGTTTTTGTTTCCAAAGTTGTATAAATGGCAGCATCTCGCTATATCGTAATCTCGTAAGGGATACGTATAAGAGGTGCAAGCATGGACAGCTCGCTCTTAGAGTTGGTCAAAGACACCTAATCTTTCTAAGATGTCATATAGAGAAATTGGGACGGGTACCGTCGTGAGAGGGTAGCCTAGAAGTCCGGCGTTAACCACGATAGTTGAAAACGCCAGTTCGAATCTGACCTCCGCCACTGGAGGGTCACTAGTTTTCTTGTCACTTTTTAGGGTTCGGCACCTAGGTAAAAACGGAACCCTAAGACAGACATACAGTGGAGTCTTAGTACCACTATCTGTCTGTTACCAGGCTGTATCACATGAATCGTGATAGCTAGGCTGTTGAAAATTTCACAGATGATGTATTTCTGTTGCCGCTATAACAACAAATACTAAAAACAGAATATAATAAATATTTAAGTGGGGCTCCCTTATAATAAACGTGATTTTTTGCCGTTTTTTGGAACCCTTCGTGCGCGAGTCCGACTCGCACTTGGCCGGTTTTATTTTTCTTTTTAAATGTCATCGTTTAGATATCAAAATGTACAGTCAGCTGCAGAGAGCGGTGACCCCCTCTGAAAACAAATTTCTATGCTAGGTTTTCATTTAGTTAAAATTGGTTTCCGGGTTTCTGTTGCTGATTCACTTAAAATTTTAAGCATCAGTCCTCACAAGTCACGTCACCCCAGTATCCACTGAACTTCACACTTTCACTGACATCAGATTTACATTCAAAAACCACGTCTTCTCCTTACCAAGATTCAATTTAACTAAAGCAATCCAATTTCACACAACGTTGGATATAAATGGGTGTAATTTTATACCAGGATTTAAGCCACGTTAATTTTGGAGTTGGTTTAGTGCGTGGGTATGATGGACGAATATTGACTAGTTTTTGCACGCGAACTTGTCCACGTATCTTAAACTGCCTCTTAAAGGGTATTCCTTCCCGTTTAATAAAATCTTGTACAAATAACTTAAAATATTTGACACAATCTTATTTGTGTGGCCATAGGAGAGTGTCATATATTTTTGTGCGCTTGGTGATAAGATATCTATGATTGCAGATACATCTGGGTTCGGCCCCTCCTCGCCAATCTACGCCGTTGGTTCTTCAGTTCAGGATCGACGTGTCATTGACTTGGGCTTTCGTTATAGTTGATATTGATGAATGACGGACATCCAAGTTTGAATCCAAAGGCAGCGCCTCTTACACAGTAAAGTAAATGTTTTAACCTAGGTTATAAACTATATGTGTACCAAATTTCATCAAAATCCATCCAAATATACAAACCTACAAGTTTTACATTTACAATATTAGTATAATACCGGTTTATGGCCAGTACCGGTATTAAGGAAAATAACGGGACCAATTTTCGCTTTAAAAATCATGGTTTACCTTACTCGTTTTACGACGTCGGAAGTTCCTTGTTAAACGTTTATTAGCTACGTTATTTGCCTACGTGAAAAATCACGATCATATATTAAAGATGCTGAAAAACTTGAGAAAAAAGATGTTTATATCTTAAAAGGTGAACTACTAGGTAGAAGAAGGTATATTAAAGGCGATTAGTGAGTTTGTGTACCTACCTATGGCAGAAAAAAAGATTGAAGCAAATCAAATATTTTCAACTCCATTTATTTAAAGTAGGTACCTAAATTGCAAAAAATGCTTTACAATACTGGTACATACGTTGTAAATTACTTACAAAGTAAATAATTGTATTAATTGTAAACATAAACATAATTTATTAAAAAAATATATTACTATTTTATTATATGTATATTATATTTACCTATATTTACTATGAGGAAAAAAAAAAGAAATATTCAGCTGTCTGCATAAATATTAGGCAAGCCAGTAGAAATCATGTTCTACGGGCAGGCATGTCTACAGATGTTTTTAGATTTCCTTTTGTTAGTATCTCACTATAAAACAAGTGTGAAATCGAGAAAATACAGGTAAATTAAATTTTAAGAAACAAAAACGTCTGCGGATGATTCGATTCTTGGGAAAATTCACTGGCTGTGGGCGAAGTCTTGGTGGCTCAGTTGGCAGCACGCTGGAATATCTGTGAGCTTAAGTTTCACCCGAGGCAGTATTTTTTCCACTTATAAATTTATTCTAAGCTTAAATTACATTAAATAAATACAGTAAATTCATATCGTTTGTATATGTATATATTATAATCCCACCAAAAACATAAATGTAAAAAAGGAGAGCCAAGTTCAATACAAAAATTATGCTTGGCTGTGGGGCTCGCCGCAAAAAGAATGGAGATCTAAATGAGTGCCCCTGCCAAGTTCTATACAAAATCCAAATATGTATTTATAGGAACAAAATAACATTATAAACAAGTATTAAACTCTATTTCTTTGCTTTATTGGATACCTATAACAATTGCTGTTATTTAAAAAAATGTGAGATCTTAAAGTAGGTTAGATTTGACTTGGCCAGTTTTCATTATATCAATCATTTTATATATATTGTAATTCTGATAAAACCTGGCCAAGCCAAGGGGCACTCATTTAGATCTCCATTCTTTTTGCGGCGAGCCCCACAGCCAAGCATAATTTTTGTATTGAACTTGGCTCTCCTTTTTTACATTTATGTTTTTGGTGGGATATCAATACTTTTTGTAAAGAAAACTAGACAGGTATTGAGATTTAATGTTTTTTCTTGTGTTTCCGCTGTATGGTTTTTACTTCTGTTCTTTGTATAATTATGTGGTACCGCGCGCCGCCGACGACACACCGTTGGCCGGTTGTTTAGAGCGTATTAAAAGTTTTTTGTATGGGGCACCACTTATTTTTTGACTAAACTTTATTTTAATATAGCAAATATAATAATACATATATTGGGGTAGTTTCAAATATCTGCTTGTAACGGTTCCAACGCTACAATAAAAAAATATTTTTTTGTATGGGGACCCCCCCTATTTTTTAACTTTTTTTTATTTTTAGATTTTTTCCTACGCTTACACACAATAACCGAGCTGGATTCCAAATTTCATCCTTCTAGGTCATCTGGAAGTAGGTTAGGTTTAGGTACTTATATCAGTCCCAATAAAAAATGGTTTTTTTGTATGGGGACCCCCCCTATTTTTAAACTTTATTTTATTTTTAGATTTTTTCCTACGGTTATACACAATAACCGAGCTGAATTCCAAATTTCATCCTTCTAGGTCATCTGGAAGTAGGTTAGGTTTAGGTACTTATATGTCAGTCCCAATAAAAAGTGGTTTTTTTTGTATGGGGACCCCCCCTATTTTTTAACTTTATTTTATTTTTAGATTTTTTCCTACGGTTACACACAATAACCAAGCTGGATTCCAAATTTCATCCTTCTAGGTCATCTGGAAGTAGGTTAGGTTTAGGTACTATAAGTCATAAGTCAGTCTTAAAATTTACGTCTTTTTGACCTTCATACCTTTATAACCGTATGAGCTAGCTTCATGAAATTTGGGCTTCTAGATATCCTTATGGATATAATTAAACACACGTAGTTTTATGTGTTTACGTCAAAGATGTTTTGAGTTATAGAAGGGTCAAAAGTGGCACCAAGTGTTTCGTGTAATATTACACTCGGCGCTGGCTAGCCAGTTCCTTTGCTTGAACTTGGCTTGACACGCTGCCGCGTGTCTAGATACTATTCCCTAATCTAGAAGTTTATTCCGTAATCAGTCACTTTAGCCTTAATTTTATTATTCCCAAGCCAGAAAAGTATCATTAATTTCAAGCTCAAAACAATCATAAAACTCCGCTATTGTCTCAGACGACAAAGAAACCAATTATCAAGTTAAGTGCTAAACAAACAAGTGACAAATTAAGTGGAGGAAAAACTGGAGCTAATTAATTTAAGGGCCGCAACAGGTGAGCGGCCCGCAGTTGAAGAAACCTGGCGAAAGATACGAGATTGGACAAAGATTGGGTGTCGGTGGTTAGAAAGATCAAAGTGCTAACAAAATGATAATCTCTAATTTCGAGTTTACCTATTTATTTTACAACTTGTACTTGATACGCAATGGGTTTTGGAGGGTCCGAAATCGTGAGTCCTTTGTGTTTGTTAGAAAGAGATAGATTTATTGAGTTTGTGGGTAAGACCTGTGGGGAGACACTTTTGACTTCGGCTAAACTCGGCTCCGTTCGGCTGAGCATTGCTCCGAGCAATTATTAGGGTTGGCACCACTTGATGTCCTTTTGCGTGCTTGACCATAGATAAGATAATCACTTAAATTTTGACAGCCCTAAGTAGTCGAAAGGGATAGTGCCATAAGTTAGAAAGGGTGTGGTAGGAGTTTACACGTATTCTAAATTTAATAACGCCGCTGTAGGTGTATTAAATATGAAACAGTATGGAGTAATTAATCGTGAGCGAAGCAGTCTGGTGAGTGCACGTGCACGTGGCGCGGGACGTGACTGCACACTGCTCGTGTTGGAGCTAACTGTTCATACTCGGAGACGTGACTCCAACAACCCAATTAAATATTAGAGTCTCATCTAAATATTAAAATAAAACGATGAGAATATGTTACTCATATTATAGTTTTGGCGGCCCTGGATAGAGTCAAATGGAGAGAGCTACACCGAGTCCAACTCTTAAATTTACGACGACGATTATAGTTTTAAAGGTTAGAATACATTTAAAAGTGGAAAAAATATTGTCTTGGGTGAGACTTGAACTCACGGCCTCTGGATCCATAGGTACTCCAGCGCTCTGCCATTTGAGCCACCAGAGGCCGTGAGTTCAAGTCTCACCCAAGACAGTAATTTTTCCACTTTTAAATTTATTCTAAGCTTCATAGCATCGTTCGCGGGCGTTTCTGCTTGTTAATAATTAAAATTATATAGTTTTTATAATGCACTATACTGATACGGGAGCTGATCTGATGATAGAGACAGGAGGTGGCCATGGGAACTCTGTGATACAATAACGCAACTACTTGTGTTTGGGGTTGTTAGAATTGTCTCGATGAGCATTACTTGCCTGTGGAAAGAAAAGTACCGTCAGCGATATAAGCTTCACCCAATTTTTTTTTGCCAAAAACTTATTTGTGCTCCATATGTAAGTATGACTATAATCTATGTATACATATTATCATTGACCTAAGCCCCTATATAAGGTAGCAATTATGATTGAGCGCTCAAATATTCACAGAAGACATATATTTTACAAGAAATATTCCTTTGAAGATAGAGGTCGCCGGCACTTGTTTGAAAAGCTCCAATTAAGTTTTTTATGAGCTAATAATATCTTTGCAGGATAATTAACGGAAGCTGCTGTAATTTACTTATGTATAGGTACTAAGATTGAACAGTTTGAATATTTGGTTCTGTTTCGCCCTGTATTACTTGTAGACCCAACTTATTTATTGTGGACCCAGCCTAAATCTTTTTTTAGGGTTCCGTACCCAAAGGGTAAAACGGGACCCTATTACTAAGACTTCGCTGTCCGTTCGTCCGTCCGTCCGTCCGTCTGTCACCAGGCTGTATCTCACGAACCGTGATAGCTAGACAGTTGAAATTTTCACAGATGATGTATTTCTGTTGCCGCTATAACAACAAATACTAAAAACAGAATAAAATAAAGATTTAAATGGGGCTCCCATACAACAAACGTGATTTTTGACCAAAGTTAAGCAACGTCGGGAGGGGTCAGTACTTGGATTTTTTTTTTGCATTATGGTACGGAACCCTTCGTGCGCGAGTCCGACTCGCACTTGCCCGGTTTTTTATAGGACATTTGGGGTGAATTTAAGAATATAATAAAATTATGAGCAGTTCAACTATTTGATAACCCTATGGCAATGAGAATCTATAATAACACAACAAAATCCTATTAACGGCTCGATTCGGGAAATGAATTATATATTCACTAGATATGAAATAGTAAAAATATGTGACGTTCCACTGCAAAAGGTACCCTATGGCGGCCGGCGCTTACGTCGCATAGTACTCAGAGCCCTGACCACTGTGTCCCACTGCTGGGCAAAGGCCTCCCCCCTCTTTTTCCAGTCGTCTCTGTTTATTGCTAAATGACTATAAGCACTCACGGTGTTTTCACAATGTTATTATTCAAAATAAATAAAACCATTTACGTTTAATACAGTAGCATAAGAGATAGGGTTCCGTACCCAAAGGGTAAAACGGGACCCTATTACTAAGACTTCGCTGTCCGTCCGTCCGTCCGTCCGTCCGTCTGTCACCAGGCTGTATCTCACGAACCGTGATAGCTAGACAGTTGAAATTTTCACAGATGATGTATTTCTGTTGCCGCTATAACAACAAATACTAAAAACAGAATAAAATAAAGATTTAAATGGGGCTCCCATACAACAAACGTGATTTTTGACCAAAGTTAAGCAACGTCGGGAGGGGTCAGTACAAATCCAAGTACTGTCTCTGTTTATTGCTAAATGACTATAAGCACTCACGGTGTTTTCACAATGTTATTATTCAAAATAAATAAAACCATTTACGTTTAATACAGTAGCATAAGAGATACAATAAAATGAGTTTCTAAGAGCCATGTTAAAAAAACCCGGCAAGTGCGAGTCGGACTCGCGCACGAAGGGTTCCGTACCATAAGGCAAAAAAAAAAACAAAAAAAAGCAAAAAATACGGTCACCCCTCCAAGTACTGACCACTCCCGACGTTGCTTAACTTTGGTCAAAAATCACGTTTGTTGTATGGGAGCCCCATTTAAATCTTTATTTTTTTCTGTTTTTAGTATTTGTTGTTATAGCGGCAACAGAAATACATCATCTGTGAAAATTTCAACTGTCTAGCTATCACGGTTCGTGAGATACAGCCTGGTGACAGACGGACGGACGGACGGACAGCGAAGTCTTAGTAATAGGGTCCCGTTTTACCCTTTGGGTACGGAACCCTAAAAAACGGAGTCCATTATAAAATCTGTTTAAATCTAAATTCAACTGTACTCCCCCACTTGGATTAAAAGTTGCTTAAAAAGTGTCAGCTCAGTCTTAGAGAGGATAATTTAACGTAGGCTTCAGCTGGAAACCGGCTAGTGTTGCAGAATATCGAGTCTTTGCAGATTTGAGTCTTTATATTTGCAGACTTGACTCAGATTTTTATCATTAAGTCACAGCTAGAGGTCGAGTTTTGCAAAAAATCGAATCACAAGGGGTGTTAAGCCAAGAATTTATAGTTTGTTTTTTTAGCATTAGAAAGAACTTTGCAGTAGTAAGCTTGTGGTTCCAAATCCGACACTTATAGCGGTAATAATTTGAAGTAAATTATATGTATTGACCATGCTACATTAGATAAGTCAATAATTATTAACAATTAAAGAGCCTGATAAAAACTGCACGCTTGTTTCTGTGGAGTTCTTTCTAATGCAAAAAAATCGAACTATAGTAAGGAACCAAATATATGGCGCGCCGCGCGAAACTTGGGATGGAAGATATGGCCGTCGCGCGGCTTTTAACGTTTTATTTTACCTCATTAACTCTGAAAATATAATAATAATTTAAAAAAATCTCGGCCAAAGGCAACTCAGGATTCAAAGGCCTTTTAGTTTTTTTTTACATATTTTAAGTTTAGTCCCAGTATAACGAGATTTTTAACAATAAAATTACGTATTAAGAGGAAATTAGACGACCACTTCTCCATACGAAAGTAGCCCTTTTTCCTCTCTGGATATTAACATTAATTACCATAGTTGTGATCAACCGACGGGGTCGTTTGACTTTTTTCGACTTTTTCTCAGACTCGAATTATTGCCAACACTAACCGGCCTAAATTGAAAAGGTTCCTTTTGCTGTAATTATATTCTGAAATACTCGAGGGCTTTTCACATAGGAGAGCTTTTGCTATCACAGGCCTTTTGGACATTCCTTTAAGTTGTCAGGTAAATTTCTTCTTTTAATTTTGTCACAATTAATTTTGGATTGCGCGCAAAAACTTCTTTTATTTGTAAGGAAAATACAATGTCTCAAAAATATCTGAACACGCACTGTTAGAGTGCCTTGGCAATAGAGGCGTGTTCAGATATTTGTGAGCTCCTAGGCCGCTCCGATTATATCTGATGCCGACTGTAGGTGATGGTATGGATTCCTTCGCTTTGGCGGTTTAATTGTTTCGTTTTAAGGATTTATATTTTATTTACCTCTTTCTGCGTTCAGTTTTTCTTCAAATGTTAGTCACTACATCTAAATTATTTTCTAAGACTTAGTGCGAACACATCGAGATTCGAAAGAATCGAAAGGCTTATCTATACAAATTGAAGAAACGTCACATACTACCTTTTAATTGGTCACAGTTAGCATTTTTCGCTGGCCCAATATTAAAGGGTTCTGTGATTCACTTTTATCGAATTGGAAAATTGTCGAATTTCAACTATCTTGAAAATGTTAACATACGGCGCGATTCGGGAAATGAATTAGAGATTCACTATTCACTAAATATGAAATAGTAAAGATATGTGACGTTCCACGGTAAAAGGTACCAATGCCCCCGCTGAATACTCGTATTGGAGCGGCGTAAATAATAGCGTAAGCGCCAGCCGCCATAAGGTACCTTTTGCTGAGGAACGTCACATATCTTTACTATTTCATATCTAGGGAATCTCTAATTCATTTCCCGAATCGCGCCGATAGAACCCTGTAACAATATTGGGCCAACGATTTTATCCATCAAAGTGAAAGGCACAACCTAAACTGTTGATATATTTCGCACGGTCTGAGCACCGGGGGTGTAACTCAGTGGTAGAGTGTCTGCTTCGCATGCTGAAAGTCCTGGGTTCAAATCCCAGCACCTCCACATAAATTGTCTTTTTGTTTTTTCTTTTAAATTTTTACGCAATTTTTACCAACTGCAATAAAATAACATTATTTTAGGTATTTCAAGTTTTTTAGACATGTCTGGCATTTTAGACATGTTTTGGCTTTGTAATGCTAAAAGTTACCTACGACATTTACATTATTTGTTTAAAACACAAGATAAAAAGCAAATCCTCTCAACATGAAGCTTGTAACATGTCGGTTGTATCTTTAAAATACGAACTAACAAACTACTTATGATATTCATTTATATTCCGACCCGCACGCGCTATGCTGGGTGAATATCCTCTATTATCTTATCTTGTACGCTAACACTTTTAAAATCAACCTTAAAAATACTAGGCTAAAGTACAAATTCTAATGTAAATATTCCTTAACATTTCTGTCGAGCTGAAAAGAACTTTAGCATTAAAGAAATAGGATTGACATTGTGTTGTTATGTTAGTTATCGTTGTTATACAAGGTAGGGGTTAGGTTCTTGATGAAACTTTTGTAATTTTCTTATTTTTAGAAAGATGTTTAGAGAAGATTCAGACCACGTCTCGTTTGTTTAGTATACAAGGTGGAAAAAGAAGTACATACTTACGTTGCAAGTTTCCAATAATACGTATAGTTATCATATCATTTGGGAAACACATAATAAGAAAAAACCGGCCAAGTGCGAGTCGGACTCGCGTTTCTAGGGTTCCGTACATAAGTCCGACTCACGCTTGACTGCACATTTCTAATAGGTTTTCCTGTCATCTATAGGTAAAGAACTATTATGTGTATTCAAAATTTTAGACCCAGTAGTAAAAATTTTAATTTTGGTGGTATTTTTTTGGATATTTTATTAAATAACTTAAATAACTTCGAACCCATATATTTTAATATTATGAAGAAAAAATGTCCATCTTTGGGTCACTAATTTACATATTATGTGTACCAAATTTCGACTTAATTGGTCCAGTAGTTTCCGAGAAAATAGGCTGTGACAGATGCACGAGTGATCCTATAGGGTTCCGTTTTTTCCTTTTGAGGTACGGAACTCTAAAAAATAACACTCAAACCGGCCAAATGCGAGTCGGACTCGCGCACGAAGGGTTCTGTTCCCTTACGCAGAAAGCGGCAAAAAACACGTTTCTTGTATGGGAGCAGCACTTACTTAAATATTTATTTTAGTCTGTTTTTAGTTTTTGTAACGTCAACTCAATGCAAAGTTATCTTGGACTCTATCCCAACTAAAACATGGTCGTGAGCATAATATTTTACCTCAGCGACCAAAACGATCATGCGGAAAATTGTACATTTCCACACGGCGACAATTTATTGAAAAATATCTTTGCGTCCAGGTGGGAAGGAGAAGGGTGACCGCGATTGTAGCGCGGTCCTGCTCTGCACCTGGCTACAGCTGCTCGGAAACCGATTAAAATGATAAAGCGATGCGCTCATGGCTTGCAGGTGATCTAGAAATACTAGAAATGGTATGTGGTAGCAATAGAGTCGAAGATACATTTCTATATTAGTTTGGCCTAAAGCCCGCGGATATGGAAACAAAACTTCCTCCAATTGGAGAGAACAATAAAGAAATACCGAAAATAATAATATTAAAATAATAATTATCGCCGTAGACTCGTTTGTGTAATTAAATTTTTTCATTTTCATTTATTCATTGTATAATCATGTACATAAACGCAAACAGGTGTAAATAATTAAATAAAGTCAGTCCATGACGCCCTGCTAGGGCACACAACATAGGTACTTAAAACTAATTAAATTAGGTTAAAACAAATTCGATTTAATTAAAAACAAATAATTTAAATTAAAACAATAAAACAAAATAAAATAAATTGGATAAAATTACAAATAATGCTAATTAAAAATAATAAAATCAATTTAATTAAATTCGAGTCAATTAAGTTAAAACAAATATAATTTCATACAATCAAAATAAATTAATTCTAATAATTTTCAAAGTCAAATTATACTCTAAATACAATTTTATATTAAAATATAACGTTAGTGAAAGGTTTTAGAATCTGATTTGATTTTGATATTTATAATTATATGACACATGCCCTTATTACATGAGCGCGCGAAATTTAAAATTTAATATCGTAGGTACACTAGGGATACCCCTAGTGAACGAAATTAAATTTAAAATTTAATATCTACCAAGTATACACTTAGTGTAAATTTAATTCGATATCGTGACGTGACGGACGCGTTTGTGATTTCTCATTTTGTATGGTATTATGAGTTTCCAAAAGGTTTCCCTTTGGTGCGCTGTTCAAAATCCCATAAAAAATGAAACTTAATGCAACACGTACTGTCTATCAAGTTTTCGAATGAAATTTACACTAGGGATTCAGTAGTCCACATAAATAGCACTACGAGTACTACTGGGACTACTGAACCCCTAGAACAGTCCGCTAAACAGCACTAAACTTTTCCCTTTAAAGTCCGCGTGAGAAACGAGTCACTTCCCGCACCGATACATCCCCAGCGATATAATCTTTCAACCCGTACCGCCGCTGTTGAAATTTTTCAAACGCCCCGGTGACAAATGTGAACGGCGAATTACATGGGCCGTTTTTATTGTCCAAGTGTGTATTCGAGATCTGAATGAATGGCTTTGACTTTTATAGTGGTTTATGCTTGTATATTTCATATTTTTAACTTTTGTGCATCAGTTGTAAGAAAGTTTTTGAAGAACATTTTAGACCTAAGTGCGTGATTTTTTTTAGAATCGATAAACCCTCAAGACTGCTAATTAAACTTTGCCAACCGTATTGTGTCTTTAAGCGCGGTAGAATTTTTTAAAAACTCCGCTCTCTGAACCTACGGCACCTTAAAGGATGACTCACGTTAGACCGGGCCGTGTCCCGGCCGGAGCTTCCGGCACATTATTTTCTAAGGAAAGCATCACGTGATTGCCTGTCATGCCATTGAAAAGTAAGCACCGGAAGCTCCGGCCCGGATACGGCCCGGTCTAACGTGAGTCATCCTTATAGCAACAAGGTATTTAATCACTGAATTGATAATGAGACTGGAGTAATAATTTTCATTGTACCCCGTAAATAAGGGGAATAAACTGTAATAAATCAGGTAGCAATTTTCCACTGGACACCCGTAGTATGGCGGGAGATATATGCGCGGCGCGACAGTAATGATACATTGATGGCCGGGTTTGCGATGCCAATTATTATTGCACTGTCCTTTATGGACGCAAAATAAAGTAGCCTATTTTTATTTTTTAAATTCATTTGTTTAGTGTTTAAGTAAAGCCCCCGGTGCGAAGGTGCCCATGATGCTCTCAGCATTACCACGCTGGATTACCATGGACAGCCTTTGCACCAGGAACGCCTCATATTTTAAAAATCGTAGCAATTATTGAAAATTGATTGATTGCTGATGAATAGAAATACAAAATGCATTAGTGACTGGCGTTCATCAAACTATTTTATTTCATCGAAATATTATTGTTTGATACTCAGATATCAATTACATTTCGTGGCCAGTGCTATAATGAAATATTTAAAGTTGTGGTTTAGTTCATACCCATACCATACGATATAATTAAATATTGACATTTAATATTATTGAAATACAATATTTGTAGTAGCAGCGTGGGGTAATGATGATGATATTGATGATTGATTACCATCCTATGGTCCGTCGTCGGGCCTCAAACTATATCCTTACCAAATTCCATTTAAATCAGTTGAACGGTTTATTTGTACAATAAAGTGTTTACCTACTTACTTACTTCCTTATTTGAAAGACAATTACTTATATTATACCACCTAGTTAAAAATTAGGACAACCATTCAATTTGAGTACTTATATGCTTACATAAATTAATAGGCGATGCATCGCAATTTTATTATCTCAAATATCTTATTTACTTCCGCTCTCTTTTTCTGGGATAAAAACTATCGTATGCGCTTCCATCTGGGACTAGCAATGCACGCACGAGAACTTTCCAAAGTTGCGAAACTTTCCACATGAGAATTTCTCGGTAACTTCTGAGAATGTTCGCGAGAACGAGAATTTATTTATTTATCGTAGTTTATACCATTAATATTCACGATAGTTTAGGTGTAGTCCTTACCCTCAGAAAATTCCGACTTTTGGTCGTCTGCTTCCGGTCAGAAAAATGTATGACGGCCCGGCCAAACGGTCAGACTTAGGTGGGGGGTGCTCGACCAAATGTCATAGAGGGACCCTGGCAGTTTTTGAAGCCGCCATTTTTTTTTCAATATGGCTGACTTTATTTTAAACTTTTTTAATTTTGTCCTAGCGCGCTGAAATTTTGGTCACGGAATCTCGGGGTCCCCTAGATACCTATGAAATTTTTTTATTTGGAAAAATGCTACAATTGCGGGAAAACTGGTCACTTTTATTTTGTATGGCAACTTTTAAACGGTGCGTGATAGGTGGGGGGTGCTCGACCAAATGTCATAGAGGACCCCGAGACAAAACAAACTGCATTTAAAAAAATCAAAATAGCCGACTTTTTATTTTATTTTTTCGAGTTGGTCCGAGCGCGCTGAGATTTGGCATGGCGGGAGATACATAGAGGCCTCTAGATTCTAATGAAACAAAAAAAAATTTTTGGAAAAAATTGTCAAAAGTCGAACTGTTCTCTGAAATACAGTGAGAATTTAAGCAACTTATTCGTAAACTTATCACATCAACAAAATAGCTAACTGTAATAGACAATAATATATGCATAATAACATTTCGTTTTAAGTTATGCCTATTTAAACTTTATTTCAAGTATTTTGTCTTGTTTATACAATAATTTCCATATTGCAGGAATGTTCTGAGAACAATCTCGAGAACGTTTCCGCTTTTTGGGAATGTTCTGCAATTTGTACATTGCCATCTGGGACTCAAATTATCTGTATACTAAACTTTTAATCCATCAATTCAGCGGTTTTAGCGTAAGCCTTAGAAATACCTAAGATAGATAGACACAAATAATTATTAGTATGGATTAAAGGAGGCAGTAAGGACAAATGTTGCTCTTAAATCAAAATTTTGTGACATCTCAAGTCAGGTGTCGAGTCCTGCTTCGCAGTACTAATGGATGTTTGTATATCGTTACAGTTTTAAATGATTGGTCTTTCGAATTGGGTGTTTAGCTGGAGGTACTGGCAAGAGGAAAAGGTATCAAGAAGTATAAATTTAATTTGGCTTGAATATGATAAAAAAGGAGAACCGACTTCAAACATAGTTAGTAACATAAAACATTATCCCTTTAAAATTCAAGCTGATTTACGTTTGAACTGTTTCGTTTGAACTGTTACGTTTGATATGTTTGAAATCGGTGCCAAGTCAAACATTTTTGCAGTTAATCTTTCTTATCATTTGATATTAGCAGTTGCTTTTCGGTCAATTATTGGGATTAGTTGTCAAGCGGACCTCGGGCTCCCATGAGCCGTGGCAAAATGCCGACATAATGCGAGGAAGAAGAAGAAGAAGTCTTTCTTACCAAAATTGTAACCTAACTTCAAAGGTCTTATGAAAGTAATATGTAGGTAATTAGTATTCTTAACAACTTAGGTAGTTTACAATTTTAATATTTCCCTTGAAAGAATATTCCAAGGTTCTTTTTGTTTTAGTTTTACATTTAATTCGTAATACCAAGATCTTATCTTACTTAAGTAAAATAGCAAGTGGTGACTCAGTTTTTAGTGATGTTGTTGTAAATATCCTCAAAACGTTGTTAAAGTGCATTAGGTACAAAATATTAAATGTTAGCTAGCGAAACCCATTTCGCCGTTACCGCGAAAACCGCCATTTTAAAAGGTTTTCCCGGTGATATCTTACCAAGATGGCTCCCGTGTTCCCGAACTACAATATAAAGTCGTAATACAGAGGGGCTATCGCGAAAACCGAAATTCGCAAATTGCGGGGATCTTTCTCTTTTACCCCAATGAAGACATATTTAGAGTGACAGAGAAAAATGCCCGCAATTTGCAAACTTCGATTTTCGCGGTTATAGCCCAGGGTGTCCCTGGAGTGGGCATCAAATGGAAGAGCGATGTTCGTCAGTTAACTGTTTGAAATGGTTTGGCAACTTTGGACACTTAAGTAGTTTTTTGATTACTTAAAGGACTTGAGCAGTCCAACTGCGAAATTGATGTTATTTTTATTGCATTGAGTTATATGAAAAATGTGACGTGATAACAAATATATCTCATAACATATTTGCAGTTGAAGGTAAAAAGCAAGGTAGGTACTTAATCGTTGTCGGCCCCATATGGCAAACTATAGATCTGATGATAAAATTATATCCTTACTAATATTATTAATGCGAAAGTAACTTCTATTTAAATAACTCTATCTGCGTGTTAATAGTTCGTCCGTATTTTCAAATACGACATTAGTAAATGTATGGCAGACTTGATCTTAAAAATCGGACAGGCGATACCTCTTCACGCTTAAACCGCTGAAACGCTTAAGATGATAGTTAGAGCTCATCCCTCCATTATCATCATCTCACGAAGTCGTGGCCAGAAGACAAAGGTACTAGATATACCTATATTTACATCACATGCGCAACATGCCTCACAATACTGTCAAAACTTTTTAAATAATTCCACTTGATTTATAACATTGCATACCGCAAGCTACTCTAAGACTAAAAGGTCTTGTACTCGTCATTTTATAGTCACATTTAAGCTCTTTTCAAATAAATGTGCTGGGAGGCGCTTCGCATACAGATTTTTAACAAACGTGAGCGTGTTTTTGTATTTGTTGCAGCTGTTATCGTGAGCGGGGAAATGCAACATGGAAATATTTGTGTAGAGAATTTAACCTACGCATAGCACGCTTGCTATCTGGAGTCTCATTGTATAAGGGATTTAAGTTTCCAAAACGACCCGCATGGAGCGCTGTTGAAAATTCCATACCAAATGAGACTTAACGCAAACGTGTACGTCACGTCGCGCTATTTTTTTACGCGAAATTTACACTAGGGGCATAAAAAAACAAACATTTATTTTGGACGATTCAATCCATAGTTGTTAGTAAGAAACTTAAAAAATAGACTTAAATAACTATATTAGTACCTAAACTAAGATGTTGGGAGGTCCAGTGCCTAACTAATGCACTATCCCATCTCCCTGCCACTACGGCCAGGAGACTGTGGCGGCTGTCGCGAATCCTGCGACCACCAGGACTGCCAGTTCTGCCAGTGGCGAAAATGTTGCTGGGTCAAACACATTTCAGAAAAGGGTCTCTCCTGTGAACAAAAGCTCTCAACACATTATTTGCCACTAAGTGCTACGCGTTACGGTCGTAACGCGTAGCCAAGGTTTCGCCGTATGTAGCGCGTAGCCGCTACGGACAGTGTACCCAACAGTCGGGTTCTTGGCCCTGAATGTATTAAGAGTGGACAACAGCTTCTCCATACTAACGTAGTTCCCATTTTCCTCTCTGTTGACATAATGGAAAATATTTTAACTCAATTTGATGTATATTAACCAGAAATGAGAAATATTTATTGTGTAAACTGTGTAGGTAGAAGAACTATAACTAAGTACATTTTTTGATGAGTATCAACAGTTTTACCCTTTTCGGGCATACAATTTATTTTACCTTAAACTAGGTTTTTATATTTTATCTTAAACTAAGATTTTATATTTTATCTTAAACTAAGTTTTAACCATAGGCCTTTTCGTGTTAATTATTTTGATTGTTTGATTATACGTTAAAGGGCTCTATAATGGGCTCCTTTCATTCTGTCTTAACGCAGCATCCTGTATAATAATCATAACAGTTGTCTGCAGGATTGTATCGACACGATTAATTTTATCGCGACGCGCATTAGTGCTAAGCCTGATTTGTCGCCAATCGCTATCAGTTGTCGTCAGACTTAGCGACTAAACTGATGACGCTTTTGTTGATTTTGATATAAATTCCGAAGGGTTAAAGGTAGGTAATTTCTGAATATTAATTACAATTATTGTGTCTTAATATTACAGTATTTTGCATTTCTATTTAAAGTTGTAAGACTTGTAAGTACCTCAAATTTTGTGTTTAAATTAGAAATTTTAACGTTATATTCTACTCAGAATCATGAGATTTTTCCAGTTTTACTGGAAAATAATGTTAGGCTCTAATGGAGATAAAATTCGAAAAGAAGGAGTAAAATATATAGGTTAGGTAATAGAAACATCGAATACCTCATATCCGTAGAAAACCAATACGATAAGAGCTCTACGTTACTAAATTCACACCTCGTACGCAGAAATGAAAAAATAGTGAGATATAAAACGATCCATCGTGCGAGGGAGACGGAGATAAGCCACAAAAATGACGAAACAAAATGTGAGGTCGATCTTCCGTCGCCGCGGCGGGTGTAAAGGAGATGGCGCAAGGTGTAAAAGATAGCGAAGTATGCAAAGGGGCCCACAGATTACCAGTTCGACCCCCCGAACCCCCCCAACGAAACGTTCCTAAGAACGTTTTTGTTTTAAGAAACGTCATTTTTGACACTGACATATCCGATCCATATCGTATCTTTAGCAAATTTTTCACTTATCTTAAAGTTCGAATCAGGCCTTTTGCCACTTTTAAGATGATTCCAATTGTTCAGCAGAAATTAATTTTGTCTTTGGTTTTGGGTTGTATAGGTAGTTAATTTTAATATTACTGTTAGACCAAGAAAAGTCTGCAGCGATTTTGATAGCCCACGCAGTGCAAGTTTTATTTATGCGTCATAATATCACAGACGTTTGACGTTTAAAATAACACTTGCACTGCGTGGGCTATCAAAATCACTGCAGATTTTTCTTGGTCTAGCTCTAGAGTTATTAGATCCAAAGTAGAAATGGTTGTTTCGTATGGAAATAAGGCCCCTGTCCACTGAGGTTACCCGCCCCGCTGCCGCTCATCACTCCCGCCTACTCCTCGATTCTCCTCACGCCCACTACGTGTGTCGCCACTGATATCTGTTGTTCCGGACTTATGGAATTAAGGCGCTGACTCGGCTCCCTTCTCGCGAGAATCTGATCGTGTAAACTGCCTAGTGTGGTTCGGGCTTTATTTTCTTTGCAAATAGTCTTTTGTTGGATTTTTAACGCCAGTCAGGTGTGGCGTAGAAGGGATATACTCAGCTTTTTTATTTGAAATATTAAATGTTAATGTAAATTATTTTAATCTTCGCTGGATTACAAATAGCATTGGTTTATTCAAATACGTGGCAAAAATAACGAGACATTGCGAGTAAGATGATGATAAAAGTCTGAATATGCCTACGCCTCGGCTAGTCTGTGGCCATGAGTAAACCCATGCATAATAAAAAAAAAAAAAAAATATGCCATAAAACCTTATCTAAAATTTAATTCATTATACTCAACCCATAAGTCAAGCCATCGTAACCCTGTCACATTAATTTATTTGCCACGCGTCACATAAATTACCACACAAACAAAACTTAATTTAAAAGACAGAGAAAAACTCAAACCAAAAACTGTAGCGGGCGTTATTTATCGGGCCATATTTTAGCCGCGTATTGGCTTTAAATCGAAATATAATGTCTTCTAGCTAGTTTGGGCGCCGTTTGTCACGGGTAATAGCTGTGGGGGGTTTAAATTTTATAATATTGTCTTTTAACGAGATCAGCTGCGGTTAAGTTTTGCTATCCAGTTGGCTGTATTTTTATTTTAAATTTGTTTCTGCTGTTTGCGAATGCTCAATTGTGTCGCTTAACTCTAAACTTGGGTAAATCCATTCGACCCTTTCAGCAAATATCTACCATATTATATACCTTTTCTTTATACCAAAATTGCATAATCTGCCAGATGGATTTACCGGAGTTTGAAGTTAAGCGACTCAATTTATTATCACATAATGCTTAAATTATTCAAGAATTAAGATAAAATTTATTGCAATTTTGTAGAACCCTCAAAAAATATCAATTATACGTTTCAGCCAGGTTGCACTAAGAGTAGCTTGTGACATGCTTGTGACGCACGGAAGAGTGACGTCCCAGCAAAATGTCAACGGTGGTATTGGTAAACAACAACCCTATTTTGTTTCATGTTTATTGCCCACGGCACGACACGTAACACTGTGTGTGTGTGTGTGTGTGTGTGTGTGTGTGTGTGTGTGTGCGTGCGTTCGTGCGTGCGTGCGTGCGTGCGTGCGTGCGTGCGTGTGTGCGTGCGTGCGTGCGTGTGTGTGTGTGTGTGTGTTTGTGTTTCTGGGAATTATTATTATTACGTGTACAAAACGCGAGATTCTATAGTGTTATAATCATTTTATTGTCCCAATTCCTTAAAAGACACACATTTATTCAGATAATTTTAGTGACAGACAATGTTCGAATCCGAGTCAGCGATACGTCGTTCAGAACCACTGACCGAATTCTCCATATTCTGTGAAGCGATATCATTTCCAGAATCGAGCCGTTAATCACGTAGGTATATATTGGAACTAATTCAAAAATCATATGCGATTATTTTATCTAATTAATTGCCAGTCTCACTATTCTTACCTTATATGTATTATTATGATGTCTAAGATAAGTACCTACATCAATTATTTATAAATATTTTGTCTCGATACAAATGTGTCTCGCCCTAGACTCTGATGCGGTAATGCGCTTCAATTGTGCACTGCTGCAGTTTATTGAATCACGCATTAAAAACTTCCGAATATACCGTCGTAAAATAAACTCATGTATATCAGCGTTGGCGCGGACGGACGGACGGGACGACGGGACGGGAGCCAGGACGGGAACGAGGCGTGTTAATAACCATTAATGCCATACCAAAAATGCCTTACATTATTTTGGAAAAGACCTGATTCTCTTCAAACTGCTGGATCGATTTCTATCAAACATTTCAAAACCACCGCAAGAGAACTCGCTTTGACGTAAAAAAAGCATCAAAATCGGTTGAAAAGCTACTATACCACAGACATTGGCGTCAAATATATAACACCCCTCTATTTTTGCTTCGGGTGTTTAAATACACTCAAAAGCAACGGATGAGTAAAACAATGAAATATAATGTGGTAGATTTAATAGACGTTTAAAAATAACGCAAATATCTATCGAGGTAAGGATTATGATAATTTATTTGAGGGAGATATTATTTCGCGCCTGAAGTAAATAATAGTTGATATTAAACTTTCGTGAGACATATTTTAAAATGTTTATACAACAACGGTTTCGCTCACTTGAATTTTGATTGTTTGATTTTTTTTGACGGGCCCGAAACATGTCGCCAATAGCGACTAAAAATTCAAGTGAGTGAAACCATTGTTGTATAAACATTTTAAATAATAGCTGTGGAATTTTCGCCTTGTAAGCATTTATTCTGACGTTTTTGTTTATCGGTATTATACTTACTCGGCCCCAGCGCTGTCAGTCACCGAGCCAGCTTCCGTGGCTTTCGGCTTAGTGTCCACGTTCCCGCCCATCTCAAACCCCCCTGTGTTTTCCTCGAATGACATACATTTGGCAGAATATTCGGTTTTTAGAACGCGTTAACTTCGCCCGCTGCTGGTGGACGTAATTCCACGAGACTCACTGTTCCCTTACCAGTGGTGTACCACTAAAGTATAAGGTACTTGCGCCTAATAAGGCCCACTTTTAATTTGATTTTTTATTTTTTTCATTTTTGATATGAACTTGCAATTTTGTCTATGGTACTAACCAAACATGGGCGAGAAATTTAAACTCATTTACACTTATAAAAGTATGAAATTTTGAAATTGAGCAAGCTTCAAAACTGGGCCTTATTAGGTGCAAGTACCTTAGTCCTGTAATAAGTAACATACGGTGTTGTCAGATGTCGGCCGGAGAGATGACAGCAAGTGACCTGAAAGCTTATCGCAAACCACGAAGTTTTGCCTCTTAGTTGCACTTATGAGTTCATTCATAAGTGGGACGGAGAGGTAAAACTTCGTTCGTGACCTACCGGGTCCTCTGACGCAGTCGCTAACAAGTGCATCTGTCCTCGATTATCGTGGTATGGGTTAAATTTTCGGAATTCAGCTACAATTTGTAACGGCTTTAAAAGCGCTCATTAAAATTAATTTGTTCTTGTTTTGCTAGTGTTTTTGGGCACGGGAAGTAATGCGAGTTGGTTGTTTTTGCTTCATTTGTGGGTAATGTATTTTAGAAATTAATTTAATAGGAACATTTATAATAATCAAAAGGGATATACAAAATGAAGAAGTAAAAGAGAAATTTCTGTGCCACGTTTGAGACAAACGAGTTAACGAATAACCTTATAGTAAGCAATAACTGTTGCCCATGTAAACCTACAAGATCAGAGGGGTCACAAGTGCATTGCTGGCCTTTTAGATGCGAATAGGTTCTTATTTTGAAGGTTAGATCGTATCGATCCGAAAACATTGCGGGCGACAGTTCATTCCACATTAGTTTGCGTGATTCTTTCAGTAGGGCTACCGCCAATACCGAAAATTTTTCTCTGTCACTCTAATTACGCCTTCATTGGAGTAAAAGAGAAAGATCCCGCAATTTGCGAATTTCGGTTTTCGCGGTAGCCGCCCAGTATTGATATCGTTAGGTTACGTTAAACTTATTTATTCGCAGTTCAAAATTAAGCACTTGATATCCAGGATAGGTAACTAGGTAATATCAGGACTAAAATATGACTGATGGTGGGCAGTGCACCTTTAACGGCCGGTTAGCAATCGTTACAAAACTGACGGTCAATGTCAAATCCCCTACATTTTGTCAGGAATGTAACGGTTAGACGTTACTGAAACACAACTTACGTCGCACTTTAAAGTGCAAGTTAAATAGAAAAAGTCCTGGTACAGCTAGGTCCTAGTATGTAGTAGTAAGTACCTAATAGCTTTATTGTACAAAAACAGGTTCACATAAAATTTACAGAAACTGAGACACAAAGGCGAACTTATCCCTATCATAAAATTATATCCTATTACCTAAGTCTTCCTTTCCATTTCCTAACATTTATTTTATTTCCTTCGCGTCTCAAGTGACACCCAGTAAAGCGCCTCCATATCAACATAAACACGTACAGAGCTAAAACCATGAACTTTGTTATTTCGAAATGGGCACCTCCCCAAAAAGCGGCACTTCGCAGAAAGGAGCGCCGTCCCAAAGGGATTTTCTCGGGAAATAGTGGCTAGTCATAATAAAAAAAAGAGTAGGAAAAGATTGGTGTATAATATACTAGCAACTCGCCTTGGCTTTGCTTGGGTCTACCGTTTAAATGAGGCGGTCCGCGGGCCAGCACTAACCTCCCGATGTTGGTCTAATTGTTAATTATAAATCTAATAGACGACCGGAGAGTCCTAGTGGGTAGTGACCTAGCCTGTGAAGCCGATGGTCCTGGGTTCGAATCCCTTTGAACATAAATATTTTTCCTGAGTCACGGGTGTTTTCTATGTATACCGGGTGTGGCCTGTAATATGAGCAAAAAATTTAACTGTAGGCTATACTTCTCATACTAATCAATATTTGTTCAGCGACTTTTGAAAATAACTTGTACCTACTTTGATTTTTGTTATGTTTGCGAATTTTGTTATGTTTAAAGCTTGACAAGCAACGTCAATCACAATGATATGCCGTGGCGATGGCGTCCATTAAAAATAATATTTATTTTGTATGAAAAATAGGAAGTCTAAATACTTCATAATTTTCAAAAGTTGTTGGACAAAAGTGTCACCGTTTGAGGAGTACAATCTATGTTTTTATTATTTGCTCATGTTACAGGCCACACCCAGTATAAGTATGTATTTATCTATCTAAGTATGGATATCGTAGCCTAGTACAACCTTTGCTTAGTTTGGGGCTAGGTTGATCTGTGTAAGATATTAATATTTATTTATTTATTCATTTACAGGCTAACAGGAGTTGAAAATTTAACCGGATGAGGTCAGTTCAAAAACTAAAGACTATGGCATAGTTCCGCAACCAAAAGTGAGTGAAGGCGGGAGATAAGCCTGTCCCTGGGTGGCTATTTGTCCTAGCTGCAACACAACACAGTAGGAGAACAGTATGATCAACACAAACATAGGATTAGAAACCTTAGAAACATAGTTCCGTAACCAAAAGTGAGTGAAGGCGGGAGATAAGCCTGTCCCTGGGTGGCTATTTGTCCTAGCTGCAACACAACACAGTAGGAGAACAGTATGATCAACACAAACATAGGATTAGAAACCTTAGAAACATAGTTCCGTAACCAAAAGTGAGTGAAGGCGGGAGATAAGCCTGTCCCTGGGTGGCTATTTGTCCTAGCTGCAACACAACACAGTAGGAGAACAGTATGATCAACACAAACATAGGATTAGAAACCTTAGAAACATAGTTCCGTAACCAAAAGTGAGTGAAGGCGGGAGATAAGCCTGTCCCTGGGTGGCTATTTGTCCTAGCTGCAACACAACACAGTAGGAGAACAGTATGATCAACACAAACATAGGATTAGAAACCTTAGAAACATAGTTCCGTAACCAAAAGTGAGTGAAGGCGGGAGATAAGCCTGTCCCTGGGTGGCTATTTGTCCTAGCTGCAACACAACACAGTAGGAGAACAGTATGATCAACACAAACATAGGATTAGAAACCTTAGAAACATAGTTCCGTAACCAAAAGTGAGTGAAGGCGGGAGATAAGCCTGTCCCTGGGTGGCTATTTGTCCTAGCTGCAACACAACACAGTAGGAGAACAGTATGATCAACACAAACATAGGATTAGAAACCTTAGAAACATAGTTCCGTAACCAAAAGTGAGTGAAGGCGGGAGATAAGCCTGTCCCTGGGTGGCTATTTGTCCTAGCTGCAACACAACACAGTAGG